>NW_026647813.1:0-50738 GCF_950295315.1 Erinaceus europaeus
ACAGGTCACGGGGAGGTCTGGGAGAGCCGGGCTGCAGGGTGAAGCCAGGGGGGGGCGCCGTGCGGGCTGGCCCCAGGTCCAGGGTGCGAGGGCCGCCGTGGGGCCAGGGGGGCGGCCATGGGCCCCTGGAGGCCAGGCCTGGGGGACATTTAGTCCCTCCCTCCAAACACTCGGCCCCCAGGCCCAGACTCGCCCACGTCTTCCTGTGTGACCTGGGGTCCTCGCCACCTGGTTCCTCCCTGGCCAGGGTCACAGCACCCCAGGGCGACAGGCTCGCCCACAGCATTCCACCCCAGGCCCCTTGTCTGACCCGAGCCCCCAGAGGGTGGCAGCACCTTAGAGTCCCCTCAGGACCGGGGCTGGGCTGGGGGAGGTGTGTCTGTGGACCAGAGCATGGCCCCAGATGCCCTCAGGGCAGGATGCTGGTGTCCCCCAA
The DNA here is from genome assembly GCF_950295315.1 of Erinaceus europaeus. Lineage (NCBI taxonomy): Eukaryota > Metazoa > Chordata > Mammalia > Eulipotyphla > Erinaceidae > Erinaceus > Erinaceus europaeus. The sequence continues at coordinate 437 of NW_026647813.1, forward strand.
GCTCAGGCACAGGGGCCAGGGGGTTGAGGCTGAAACAGGCACAGTGAAAGCTGCCGCCCCAACGCCACATGCCACGGGGGACACTGGTGCCACGGGGACACTGATGCCACGGGGGATACTGATGCCATGGGGACACTGGTGCCATGGAGACACTGATGCCACAGGGACACTGATGCCATGGGGACACTGGGGTCCTAGGCCAACCTTGGCTCACGGGACCTCAGGGGCCCAGGCTGCCCCCCACCCAGGGACAACCCCGGTGTGGAGGGGTCCTCAGCCATGCAAAGCCATGGAGTGTGGGGTCAGATTCAGTGGCAAGGCCCCTGCCAGGCCAGGTCCTGCAAGGCCCCAGGTGCCCAGCCAGCCAGCAGGGGTGAGTGCTCTGGGGCCTCTAATCTGGGCGCCATCGTCCCTCCATTCCAGGTAGCGAGGGACTATGAAATGAGAGGCAGCATGCCCCCACCCCTGCTGTCTCACGCCCCACGCTGAGAGCCACCCCCCAGCCAGTGGTGTCTCCTCAGTCACGTTCCTGTAACGGGTCTTTGGGACACTGTCTCCATGCTGACGTCGGCGTGGGGGCAGAGGGGTGGCGCCCAAGGTGCCTACCCTGTTCTGGGCCAGGGAGCTGCCCTCTGGGGGTTCCCTGCAGACCCACTGCCCGGTGGGTGGCGAGGGCGTGCGGGGACAAGGGGTGCGGGCACCCACACAGCCAGGCCGAGCAGGGGTCTAGAGGCCGCGGGTGGCCCTGCCCGGCGCTGGGTGCTGGTTGCCCGGAGCCATCCTCCCCTCCCCATCCCCCCACCCCCCTGCCAGCCGGCCGCCAGCTAGGCTAAGCAAATATTTGTCCAGCTCCTCCAAGCTGGAGGCTGATGGTGGGGGTGTCCAGGCACCCAATCTCTCTGCCATGCCACCCGGGGGCCCACCTAGTCGCGGCTCCTAGCAACCCCCCCACACACACACACCCCATCCGAGCCTCAGTTTCCCTCCCCGTGATGGGGGCAGGTGGTCGGGGCAGAAGGTTCTCCAGTGCTCAGGGCTTGAGCTGATTTCTGACCAGTTTTCGGTGAGACAGATATACACGTCTTCACTGATCCTGGAACCACTTTTTTATTCAGACAGAGACAGAGAGAGACACCACAGCATTGAGCCTCCCTCATGCTGTGCTACCACTGGCCGTGGCGTGGGTTGACGAGTACCCTGCCCCCAGTTGTCTCTGGCCTTCCTTCCCAGAATACCACCATCTCTGCAAGGGGCCTCCCAGTCTGGCTGCGTCCCTCTCAGGAGAGGACACTGATGGGGGCACGGGGGAGGAGGGTGCATGGGGGTCCCGGGCTCTCCTCCCCCACCCCGTGAGCACCCGCCCTGACCCGGATCCTGAGAGAGGGGAAACCCTCACCCCCTGCTCCTCATGCACCCCACCCCCCAGGCCAGAGGAAACTTCCGGAAGGCAGGCAGCTGGGGCTGGGCTTCTAACAATAGCCTCCAGCCTGGAACAGGCTCTCACCTACGGGGTGCTGACCTACATTGGGTTAGACAGTGGCTGGTGCTGGGGGCCCCCGTCCCCCCAGACCCGCAGGCAGGGAGCCAGAGGCACCCCCACAGCACCCCAGCAACAGGGTCCCCCCAGCCAGCACCACCCGACTGACCGAGGCTCCGGGCCAGGGCAGTCCCCGGCTCTGGGGGTCACAGAGTCCCGGGTGTGGGGACAAGACCACCATCTGGGGACCCCCCCTGGATTCCCAGGCCTGCAGGTGCCTCTCCAGCTGGCGGGGTTAGGGGGCTCGCCACCTGCCTCCTGCACACAGCCCGGGCAGAACCAGCGGCCAGCTCGTGGGGACAGGTCTCGGCCCCAGACGCCACCCCCAGGAGCCAGCCCAAAGAGGGGTCCTCCTGAGTGACTGGCTTGAGTCTGGGACCCAGAGAAGGTGGGGTTCCTGGGAGAAGGGACTGCAGAAGCCGTGGGGAACATTCCAGAACCCCCCCATGTGCTCCCTGGAACAGTCCCCTCTCTGCTCACACCCAGGACCGCCCCTGACACCCAGACGCTCCCCAGGGGTCCTGCAGACCCAGGTTAGGGTTAGGGTCACCATGCCAGCTGTGGTCACTGTCTCACAGAGACCCCCCCTCGTGCCCCCAGGGAACCAGGGCTAAGGTCACAGCCTGCGGAGCACTGGCGGTGGGGACGGGTGCCCGTTTCACACAGCTGGCGTCACCCCTAGGTCGGAGGGAACCAGGCCACCAGGGCCCCACCTCACCGCCAGGCCCCAGGCCAGTTGTGGAGCTGGGGGCAGGGAGTCCCGGGCCTGGGGACACCGCCCAGTGGGGCAGGACTGTGTGCTGGCCCCCCAGCCCCGGTGGCCTCCAGGCTGTCCCCCAGGCCCCCGCCCGGGGAGGGGAAGGGGCGAGGGCAGGGGCCCCGGGGTCCACCCCAGCCTGGTGATGTGGTGCACTTTCTTCACCACCACACCACCCCCCGCTAAAAACAGAGGTTTTTGAGAGAGAGAGAGAGAGAGAGATGTGGCACACCTGCTTGAGCCCACACCTTTGTTACCCTGACAAGACCTGGGTTCGAGCCCCCGCTCCCCGCCTGCAGGGACTGAAGCAGGTCTACAGGTGTGTCTCTCTCCCTTTCTACCTCTGCCTCCCCCTCACAATCCAAACTCAAGATAAAAGTAAATAACTAAAAATACGTGGACAAGAGGCAGAGACGCAGGAGCCCGGTGGTGGGGCCCCGGTTAAGCGCACACAGTACTGAGTGCCAGGAACCAGGCAAGGACTGGGGCTCAAGCCCCTGGCTCCCCTCCCCTCCCCTCCCCTCCCACTGGTGGATGGAGATGATGAGGTGTGACACCCCCCTCCCCTCCCTCTCCCCCCCCTTACCCTCCCCTGTCCCCCACCTCCCACTGACGGATGAGGCGCGACCCTCCCCTCTCCCCTCCCCCTCACTGGTGGATGTAGCCCATGAGGCGCGACCCTCTGCCCTCCACTCCCACTCCCGTCTGCCCTCCACTCCCCTCCACCCACCACTCCCCTCCCCTCCTCTCCCCCCTCTCCTCCCCGTCTCCCCTCCTCCCCGTCTCCCCCCCTCACCTCCTCCCACTGGTGGATGTAGTGGATGAGGCGCGACCCTCCCCCCTCCACTCCCCTCCCCTCCCCATCTCCCCTCCCCATCTCCCCTCCCCTTCTCCCCTCCCCTTCTCCCCTCCCCTTCTCCCCCTCCACTCCACTCCCCTCCCCCCGTCCCACCTCCTCCCACTGGTGGATGAGGCGCGACCCTCCCCCTCCCCTCCACCCTCATCTCCTCCATCCCCTCTCCTCCCCCCTTCACTCCCCCTCCCCCTCCCCTCCCCGTCCCCCCCTCACCTCCTCCCACTGGTGGATGTAGCGGATGAGGCGCGACAGCCGCAGCAGCCGCAGGAGGCTGAGCACCTTGGTGAAGCGCACGATGCGCAGGGCGCGGGCCGTCTTGTAGACCTCGGAGTCCATGCGCGTCTCCACCACCAGGAAGATGTAGTCCACGGGGATGGAGGACACCAGATCCACGGCGAACCAGCTGCGCAGGTAGCGGCTGCGGATGCGGCGCGGCAGCAGGACGATCTCGGTGCTGTCCTCCAGCACGATGCCCGTGCGGAAGTTGAGCGCCAGGTCCGCCAGGAAGAAGGTGTCGGACGCCACGTTGAACACAATCCAGGCCGTGGTGTTCTCGTCCTTGAAGAAGGTGATGCCCACGGGGATGACGACCAGATTGCCCACCATCAGCAGCAGCATGGTCAGGTCCCAGTAGAACCTGGGGGACGGGCCAGCTCACCTCCTGCCCGGCCGGCCCTGCTCGCCGCCTGAGCCCGTCCTCACCTCCTGCGCCCCGTCCTCACCTCCTGCGCCCGACCCTCCCCACCTGCGCCCGTCCTCACCTCCTGCCCTCACCAGCCCATCCCCACCAGTGGGCTTGCTCCTGTGTTGTGAGGTATGGCGCCCTTGCCTGTACTATCCTTGTCCCTGGTCTGGCTTCTGTCCCACACCACCTGTCACCCAAGACCTTCTGCCCCAAGCCCCACCCATATCATCACCCCAAAACCCCCTTCTCAGGCCCTAGGTCCCAGCCACCGTCTGCCTCCAGGACAGCCACCCCCCACCGGTGCACCCAGAGGGCTGTCCCCCGGGTGACCAAGCACCCCCAGGCCTGGCAGGTGGGGCCTCCCCACACCCAACCCAGCTGCTCTGACTGGCCTCCCCACACAGGCCTGGCCACCAGCTCTGGCCAGGCCCAGCCGTCCCTCATCTGGCCGACGCAGACACCCTGACACTGAGCCATCTCCACCTCTCAGCCCTGGGGCGACACTCTGCCTGAACTCTGATTGTTTGTTAACCATGACTTTTTAATAGTTGATGCAGTTTTTAAAATTACTTTATTGGAGAGAGACACTGAGAGGGAAAGCCAGGTAGAGGCACCTGCAGCCCTGCTTCACTGCTTAACCCTGTAGGTGGGGACTGCGGCTCGAACTCAGGTCCTGGCACGTGGTAACACGTGCGCTCCACCAGGCGCACTGCCGCCCAGTCCTGTTCAAGATTGTAGACGGCTTCCGGTGAGGAACCAGGGCCTCTCACCAGTGTCAGCAGCCTCCCTGGGCTCCCCCTCATGCTCCCACAGAGGGCGGCACAGAGGGCACATCTCAGCCTCACTCAACCCTGGAGTGGCTGCCCCACGTCCATGAAGCTCCCAGGCAGTGCAGGGCTCGAACCCAGGATATGGGCAATATGGGCTCTTCACTGATTCCCAGTGTGACCCGTGTGTCTGCCTCCCACCCCACCCCACAAACACATCACATCACACACACCAGGGACAAGCTACAGTGAAAGTGACAGCTCAAAGACAGAGTGCAGGGCCTGGGGACCCAGACAGCAACAGCCTGCACCCCTGCCCCCCAGACAGCACCCAGCCTGCACCCCAGCCCCCGGAAAGCAACCAGCCTGCACCCCTACCTCCCTGACAGCACCCAGCCTGCACACCAGCCCCCAGACAACACCCACCCTGCACCCCTGCCTCCCAGACAGCACCCAGCCTGCACCCCTGCCTCCAGACAGCACCCAGCCTGCACCCCTGGCCCCCAGACAGCACCCAGCCTGCACCCTGGCCTCCAGACAGCACCCAGCCTGCACCCCTGCCTCCCTGACAGCACCCAGCCTGCACCCCTGCCCCCCAGACAGCACCCAGCCTGCATACCAGCCCCCAGCCTGCACCCCAGCCCCCCAGACAGCACCCAGCCTGCACCCCTGCCCCCTGACAGCACCCAGCCTGCACCCCTGCCCCCCAGACAGCACCCAGACTGCACCCCTGGCCCCAGACAGCACCCAGCCTGCACCCCTGCCCCCTGACAGCACCCAGCCTGCATCCATGCCTCCCAGACAGCACCCAGCCTGCACCCCTGCCCCCAGACAGAACCCAGCCTGCACCCCTGCCCCCAGACAGCACCCAGCCTGCCCCCCCAGACAGAACCCAGCCTGCACCCCTGCCCCCAGACAGAACCCAGCCTGCACCCCTGCCCCCAGACAGCACCCAGCCTGCACCCCTGCCTCCCAGACAGCACCCAGCCTGCACCCCTGCCCCCTGACAGCACCCAGCCTGCACCCCTGCCCCCTGACAGCACCCAGCCTGCATCCCTGCCCCCAGACAGCACCCAGCCTGCACCCCTGCCCCCAGACAGCACCCAGCCTGCACCCCTGCCTCCCAGACAGCACCCAGCCTGCACCCCTGCCCCCTGACAGCACCCAGCCTGCACCCCTGCCCCCTGACAGCACCCAGCCTGCATCCCTGCCCCCAGACAGCACCCAGCCTGCACCCCTGCCCCCAGACAGCACCCAGCCTGCATCCCTGCCCCCTGACAGCACCCAGCCTGCACCCCTGCCCCCTGACAGCACCCAGCCTGCATCCCTGCCCCCAGACAGCACCCAGCCTGCATCCCTGCCCCCAGACAGCACCCAGCCTGCACCCCTGCCCCCAGACAGCACCCAGCCTGCATCCCTGCCCCCAGACAGCACCCAGCCTGCATCCCTGCCCCCAGACAGCACCCAGCCTGCACCCCTGCCCCCAGACAGAACCCAGCCTGCACCCCTGCCCCCAGACAGAACCCAGCCTGCACCCCTGCCCCCCAGACAGCACCCAGCCTGCACCCCTGCCCCCAGACAGCACCCAGCCTGCACCCCTGCCCCCAGACAGCACCCAGCCTGCACCCCTGCCCCCTGACAGCACCCAGCCTGCATCCCTGCCTCCCAGACAGAACCCAGCCTGCACCCCTGCCCCCTGACAGCACCCAGCCTGCCCCCCTGACAGCACCCAGCCTGCACCCCTGCCCCCAGACAGAACCCAGCCTGCACCCCTGCCCCCAGACAGCACCCAGCCTGCACCCCTGCCCCCTGACAGCACCCAGCCTGCCCCCCTGACAGCACCCAGCCTGCACCCCTGCCCCCAGACAGAACCCAGCCTGCACCCCTGCCCCCAGACAGCACCCAGCCTGCCCCCCTGACAGCACCCAGCCTGCACCCCTGACAGCACCCAGCCTGCACCCCTGCCCCCTGACAGCACCCAGCCTGCATGGCCCCCAGTATAACCTCTGCTGAGAAGTCTCTTCTATGGTGGCCTGGGAGGTGATGCAGTGATAAAGCTTTGGACTCTCAACCATGAGGTCCCGAGTTCAATACCCAGCAGCACATGTACCAGAGTGATGTCAGGTTCTTTCTCTCTCTTCCTATCCCTCTCATTGATAAATAAATAAAATACATAAAAATATATGTGAATCAAATCTTTATTTTTTTATCATTGTAGTTATTGTTGTTATTGATGTCATTGTTAGGACAGAGGGAAATGGAGAGAGGAGGGGAAGACAGAGGGGGAGAGAAAGACAGACACCTGCAGACCTGCTTCACCGCCTGGGAAGCGACTCCCCTGCAGGTGGGGAGCCGGGGGCTCGAACCCGGGATCCTTCTGAGGGTCCGTGGGCTTTGCGCCACGTGCGCTTAACCCGCTGCGCTACTGCCCGACCCCCCAAGTCTTTTTTTAAAATAAGTCTCTTCTATGAATTGCAGCAGCCTGGACTCAGGGTGTCACCTGCGTAGCCCCACCCCCACGTGGCCCCTCCTGGTGGGGCTCAGGCCGTGGAGCAGGGCCCTGACTGACACTCACGCCCTAGCGGCAGAGGCACCAGGCCCTGGGGCAGCAGGGGGCCCCAGATGTGCTGGGGTTCACATGGGAAGACAAGTTCTGTCGGGAGAGCCCCACCCCTGCCCCACTAAAGAGTGATGTCAAGGGAGGGAGAGACAGAGAGCAGGAGACACAAGAGAGAGACAGAGAGAGGGAGAGTGAGGAGACAGAGAATGAGGAGAAAGAGGAGAGGAGAGAGAAATAACACACTAGAGAGAGACCCAGAGCCACTGACGCATACTCAGGGGCTGGAACTCGGGGCCTCGTGCCTGCAGGCCCTGGCCCCCACTCCTGAGTAAAAGCCCCCCATGACCAGGATGTCGGGGCCCCTTCCACCAGCTACCCTGCTCCAGTGGGCCAGAGCTGCCCCAGGAGGACAGACTTTGGGGTCCAGACATAGAGGGGGTGAACGGGGCTACAGGGAGGCCAGAGCAGCCCCCCAAATGCACAGGCTGCAGGAAGCCCCCCTGAACAGAGCTGCCCCCCACCCCACCCCCCCAGCTTCTGACCCCCCCAGCCCACAAGCTCCTAGCCGCCACCCCCACACCACAGGCTCTATTTTTAAGCCATCTTTGAGTCTGACTCAGAATCACAGGCCCCCAGGTAGCGGCTCCTCAGCCGCCATCCAGAACCTTCCATGGGGGGCAGGTGTGGCTGGGGCCTGGCTCCCCCACAGCAGCCCTTAGGGCACCTCCCCTCCTCCGGGGCCATGGGACGCTGACAAGGCCGGGACCCACTGCCCTCCACCTCCACGGTGGAGCCCCTCCTCTCCTGCCGGCACCCCAGAGGCCACCTCTGTCAGGTGTGGGGGAGCCCTGAGGGGCACTTCGGAGCACCCTCCAAGCCAGTGCTGTACAGGCACAGACACACAGACACACAGGCAGACACAGACATACAGATACAGACAGACACACACAGTCATACACAGACAGACACACAGATGAGACACAGACACACATGGACACACAGACAGACACACACACATACAGACACACACAGGACCCCCCCCCCTCGGGTCACCCCACCTGCCCGGTGTCACAGACTGGCCCCAGGAGCACACGGCCCTCGGGAGGTGTGTGGGGGGAGCAGCTTGCAGCTTCCTGGAAGCAAAGGCCCAGCCAGCTCCCCGGAGACGGGCAGAAATAGACCAGGCATCTGAGCCCACTGGGGAGGGCTGGGCGGGCAGGCAGACAGGGCAGGGCATGGCGGGTGGCGGCTGGACAGGGGCAGTGCGAGTTCTGGGGAGCAGGAGGAGACAGATGGACAGGTGGAGCCCAAGGTCATGTGTCATGTGGTCATGTGGCTGCCGGCCACACATGGCCGAGGAGGTGCCACTAGGGCCGTCCTGCAGGTGGGGGCCGCACGGAGGCCCCGTGCCCAGGTGCCCAGCCTAAGACTGATGACCTGGCTGGCTGGGGCAGGGGCTCCTGGGGGCCAATGGGTGCTGACAGCAGAGGAAACTGGGGTGGGGAAGTTTACGGGCTCAGAGGCAGAAGCATCAGCTGGGAGCACCCCCAAGTCCTGGGGGAATCATGGCTGCCACATTCACCCTCCCGAGGTCCCATCTGCAGGCAGGTGGTCAGAGAGTAGGTCTTCCTGGAGGCAGTGTGCACACACACAGACACACACCACACATACCCCTCACGTGCACAGGCTCACAAACATGCCTGAGCAGCCTAGGGGGGTGGAGGGAAGATGTGGACCCAGCCCTGGGGGGTGGGGCTTGAGGGGCTCTTATGCTGCCCAGGAAGCTCTGTCCTCCAGACCTGCCTCTTCCAGGAAGCCCACTCTGATCAACAGCCTCGCCTGCAGGGCTCTTGGCTGCCCACCCCCATCTATGCTCTGCCAGGGCCTCAGGAGCCCCCCAGGACCCCCACAAAGCTCACTGGTTCCTAGCACCCTGGGGGGGTAGCCTCCATGCTGAGGCCGCAGAACCTGTTGCTCTGGGTATGGACTTCCAAAAGGAGAGGGCACCCCCATCCAGATAGCACCCAGGGGCCACTCGGCGCTCCTGCCTGAGTCCAGAGTAAGACTGAGCCTTGACCCCTGTCACACTGACCTGTGACCTCAGTCACAGAACCTCTGACCCTGTCAAATTGACCTCTGACTCTGTGACACTGAGCCTTGACCTCAGTCACTCTGACCCTGTCAAACTGACCTCTGACCCTGTTATACTGAGCCTTGACCTCAGTCACTGACCTGTGACCTCAGTTACACTGAGCCTTGACCCCTGTCACATTGACCTGTGACCTCAAGTCACACAGACCTCTGACTCTGTTACACTGAGCTTTGACCTCAGTCACACTGACCTGTGACCTCAGTCACACAGACCTTTGACCCTGTCAAACTGACCTCTGACCCTGTTACACTGAGCCTTGACCTCAGTCACACTGACCTGTGACCTCAGTCACACAGACCTCTGACCCTGTCAAACTGACCTCTGACCCTGTTACACTGAGCCTTGACCTCAGTCACATTGACCTGTGACCTCAGTCACACAGTCCTCTGACTCACCCATGGCACAGGGCTGTTCCCCCTGACCCCAGAAGTCTGGGCCCCTCCCATTCCCCCACACCCCCTCCTGGTCACCCTGAGGGCAGCACCTCTGCCACCTCCTGAGGTAGCTCGTGTCCCAGAAGCCACGGCGCACACAGGGTCTCCCCACCCTCAGGCACCTGGAGGGGAGGGTGCACCACACCACGGGCACCTCCAAGCCCCAGACAGCTCACAGGGAGACGTCCATGATGTCCTACAGCCTCGCCCGAGAACCCGGCCCCTCCCCAGGACCTGCCTGGGGTCCCGGGACCACCCTCTGTCCAGCGGCCTCTGGATACCTTCCCCGAGCTGACTGGGCAGGGCAGGGCTTGTCTCTCCCTCCTCTCCATTTTCCCTTCTTCTTTCTTCCTTTCACCAGAGCACTGCTCAGCTCTGGCTTGTGGTGCAGGGATTGAACCTGAGACTTTGGAGCCTCAGGCAGGAGTCTCTTTGCGTAACCATTATGCTGTCTACTCTGCCCTCCCCCTCTCTCCCTCTTTCTCGAACCTTTATTCCCACCTAACTTGTGACAGTTAATATACAGAAAGGAGCTTGACCAAGCTGAGGTCACGGTTTGGGGCAAGAGGCCCCCACGCCTAGCCTCAGTTTCCTCTGTCAGTTCAGGCGCAGGTGTGGACCCACCTGGGCCTTGTGAGGAGCAGAGGGACCATGGCCTTTCTGGTCTGTGACCCCAGCTGCCCTGGGTTGAGCCGTGGAGGGGGGGTGAAGAGGCATTGAGGGGGTGCTAGGCCTGGCCCCCGGCTGCCCATCCCCGAAGCCACCTCTGTGGGAACACCAACCCTGGCTTGTGGTTCTGCACAGGGCTTGGACCCCACAGTGCTGCCCTGCTCTTGCCCAGGGGGGCAGGTGCCCACCCAGTGGGCAGGTGCCAAGCCAAGGGGATGGGTGCCCACCCAGTGGGCAGGTGCCAAGCCAAGGGGACGGGTGCCTATCCAGGGGGGCAGGTGCCAAGCCAAGGGGATGGGTACTCATCCAGGGGGGCAGGTGCCAAGCCAAGGGGATGGGTGCCCACCCAGTGGGCAGGTGCCAAGCCAAGGGGACGGGTGCTCATCCAGGGGGGCAGGTGCCAAGCCAAGGGGATGAGTGCCCATCCAGGGGTGCAGGTGCCAACCCAAGGGGACAGGTGCCCATCCAGGGGGGCAGGTGCCAAGCCAAGGGGGCAGGCCTTCCATCCCCAGCCAAGTGACTGAGCAGGCGGGCTGGGCTCCAACCCCAGCTGACTGCTGGTGGCCTGTGGTCCTTCTATTAACTGGCTGCTGGCAGGGCAGCCCCAGGGCCTCAAGCCAGCTGGTACTCAGCCTCCACCTCTTCCTTGATGGCTCGAGCTGCCCCAGGGACTCAGCGGTGACCCCACAATGGCTGGGGCCATGGCCAGGACAAGGGCCATCAGGGCAGTGGCATGGGAGGAGGCAGAGGGAGTGACAGGGAGGTCAACTGGCCGGGCCTGGAGGAGGGTGGGCACCCGGGATCCAGCCCCAGAGGGTGCCACCTGCTGTCACCTCCGGGGGGGGGGGGGGCTGCTCTTCCTGGAATCCATGGCCCACAGCCCAGCCTCCCCGCCAGCACTGCCACCCTCTGGCCTGAGGGGCGGACAGAGCTAGGCCCACAGTGGGAAGTGGATATGGGAGGTCCCCTGGCTAGCAGCACCAGGTCACAGAGCAGACACCACGGTTTCTGCTACCAGCCCCAGCCCCTGGGCAGGGAAGGGGCAGGCGGCTAGACAAACAGCCTGCTGACAGACACTAACAGATGCTGCGCCCCCAGCCCCAGTGCTCCCCCACCCCACCCGCACCCAAACCTTGGTCCCTGGGGTGCAGCCCTCACACCTGTGAGCACCCTGGAGCCTGCCTCCGCCTTGCCCCCCACCACACACAGGCACCGCCACACTAACGGTCACGGCAACGGCCACACCAGTGTGCAGTGGTCGGGAGGGTCCCTGGACATCACACCCACAGCACAGCCCGTCCTCCTGGGGAGACGGCTCTGACCCCCCACGTTCACACCCCCCAGCGGTAGACCTCGGGTGGCAGACCTCGGGGACCCCAGCCGCCCAGGGAGGGCTAGGACTGCAGGCTCTAGGAGACCCCCCTCCAGGACCAACACAGGAGTCAGTTTGGGGCTCACCTCTCCATCCCACCCCCGGGCCCCACAGCCAGCGGCTCTGCTTCAGGGATGGGGCAGAGGAGGGACCCCAGGGTGACCCGAGATCCTGCCTTCCACAGACACTGGGGTACCCGCCCCACTCAGGTCCTGGCCCTACAGACCTCCCACCCCAATCTCAACCTGGAGCTGTTGTGACTCAGGCTGCACCCCTACAGCCTGCACCCTGACCTCTGCACCCCCAAACCCAAAACACCAATTTCAAAAGGGGAGAGAGAGTAGGAACAGGGAGGCTGGGCCAGTGGCTGGGGCTGAGGGGAGTCACGGGGGAGCAGAGGCCTGGCCGTGGGGGTCCTCAACAGCACCCCGCCCCCCAGGGAAGCAGCGAGTGACAGACCTGAACTGGGAGGAGCAACACAGGTGGGCGCCCCCCCATCTTAGGGGGCCTGCCGTTAGCTGGGGTCTCCGGAGCAGCTACAGACCCCCGCCCAGATGCACAGGTGCGGGGGTGGGGTGGGAGGTCGCCCAGTCAGTCCAGACCCTTCACTCTTACAGGGTCAGGAGACGAGGCCAGCCCCAGCAGGAGCCTCCAGGACTGGTTGGAATGGGAGGCCAGCGAGACCAGACCTGGGGGTACCCCAAAGCCCCCCACCTCCAGAGGAAGGGCTGGGAGGGCACAGTCCCCTTGACCCAGCATGAGCCCTCCTATGCCAGCTGGTCACCGGATGGGCAGCGGGCCAGCTCTGTCCCTGGAGTGGAGTCTGCAGGCAGGCAGCTAATGGGGGTGGAGGCAGCGGGAAAGGGGACCAGAGAGTGCAGCCTCTCACTTGGAGCCGGAGCCCGGGAAAGCGGGGAGTGTGGGGGCACCCCTGGGCTCTGGCAGGGGATTGGGGGGATCCTGGGGTGGGCAGGGGAGGCCCTTCCCCCGACCCCATCACACGTTCTCCATGACCCAGGTGTGCTGGGCGCCCCAGCCACAGTGGGGTCCTGGGGGCCACAGCTGGACGCCAGTGCCCTCGGGCCAGGACAAGGTCACGGATGCCTGTCACCTGACCTGGCCTCCCCTTTCCAGTGCTGGGGAGGGGGGACCCCAAGGCAGATGGGGGTGGGGTCTGGAGCACAGGGCGCGGAGGGACTTGGGGCAGCGGAGTCTGGAGGGTGGGTGCCTGTCCAGAGCAAAGTGCCCAGGGGTGCAGGTCCTGGGGTGCTGACTCCTAGCTCCTGTCTCTCCATTCCCCACCTCCAGCTCCCGCGGCCCCCCTCCCGCTGGCCAGGAAGCCGGGACCACCTGAAGTGCATGTAGATCCAGCCTCCCCACTCCGGCTCCCGGCTCCCCGGTCCCGCCCCCTCCCGCCGGGGCTGGGGCGCACCTGAAGTCGCTGTAGGGGTGTATGACCCAGGCCCCCGCCGACCTGACGCGCTCCTGCTCCCGCTCCACCGCCTTCTGGCTGCCGAACATCCGCAGAGAGAACTTGTTGACGGCAGGCTGCAGCAGGGCTCCCAGCTGGCGACGCACGAAGCCGGCCCCGTCCTCCCCAGCCCCGGCCCCGGCCCCCGGCGACTCGCCCGCCTCCACCGCCTCCACCTGGACGGCCGTGTGCACGGAGCCGGGGGGCCCCGGAGGTGTCTGCTCCTCCACCAGGGGAGCCCCCCGGCTGCCTAGCGAGGCCAGGCTCCCCCGGAGGAGCCGACAGTCCCCGTTGGAGCTGGCCTTGGCCCCGCCGTCCAGCTCCCGGGGTTCTGGGGTGCAGGCTGGGGGCGCGGGCAGTGGACGCAGGCGGATGCTCCAGCGGGCAGGGTCCCTGCGGGCGCCCGCGTCCTCCTCGTCCTCGTCCTCGGGGTCCAGGATCCCCGCCTCGGCCCCCACCTGCTGCGGGAGGCTGTACAGGCGCTGGCGGACCGCTGGCGGGAGCCTGGCCATGGCGGCAGGGCGGGGAGCAGCTGGGACCAGGATGCTAGGTCCGGGCGGGATCCGGGGTGCTAGGTCCGGAATCCGGGGTGCTAGGTCCGGGATCCGGGGTGCTAGGTCCGGGATCCGGGGTGCTAGGTCCGGGATCCGGGGTGCTAGGTCGGGGGTGCAGGTCCTAGGTCCCGGGTGCGGGTGTGGGATCCAGGGTCCTTGGTCCCGAGTGGGGATCTGGGATCAACGTAAGGGTCAGGGGTGCGGAGTCCGAGTCTGGGGTGGGTGCAGGATGCAGGATCCGGGTGCAGGTAGGGGTCCAGGGTCTGGGCTCCGGGCTCCGGGATGCGGGGGTGCAGAGTCCGGGCACGGGCTGCCGGGTGCGGGGTGCGGGGTGCGGTCCGAGGTGCGGGGTGCGGGGAGCGCGCGGGCCGGGGCGCGTCCGGGCAGCTGTGCGCCCCTGCCCGGTGCCCGGCCGCCTTGCTGCGCCTCCTCGGGGCGGCCGGGCGCCCGGACGCCGCTTTCCGCCTCCCGCCGTCCCTCCCCTCCCCGCCCCTCCCCTCCCTCCGGCTCAGGGGCGCGGCGCGGCCTGTCCCCGCCCTCTCGGGGAACAATGGGAGCGGGCAGGAGAGACCAGCGGCCGCTGAGGGGTGCGGGGCGCTCGGCCCGCACCTCCCGCACCCCTGCACCCCCTTCGGCGCCTGCACGCTGCACCCCCTGCACCCCCACGCCCCGAGACCCAGGTCCCTGGACCCCGGGTCCGCCCACCCCGCCTGGCTCGCAGACTGACCCCAGCGCCCCTGCCCCCCCACCCCGACCCCCGGACCCCCGAGCCCCCGCGCCCCCGCGCCCCCGCGCCCCCGCGCCCCCGCGCCCCCGCGCCCCCGCGCCCGGAGTCTTCAAGGCACCGCAGCCTGCGTTGCCGTGGGAGCGGCCGCAGCCCTGCCGGCCTACCTGGGCTTCTTAAAGGGCCAGCGCGGGGCTGGGGGCGGGGGCGGGGGCGGGGGCGGGGGGCGGGGGCGGGCTGGGTGCTGGGGGTGGGCTGGGAACTGAAGACCACGCCCACGCGCCCCCAGCTGCGCCCCCAGAGGCCCCTGTCGGACCCGGGGCCGAGGCTGCACCCCAAGTCCAGGGGCGCATCGCGCCCGACCTTGGGGGCGGGGGTCCCCATCTCGCCCCAGGGCGGGTCCCCTCCGCGTGGTGCGGAGCTTGGCACGGGGCACCCCGGGGTCCTGGGGCGGCTGGCGAGGGCGTGGGGGCCGGGAACCCCGCGGCCGGCCGGGGAGGTGAGACTTCCAGGAAGGCGCTGGGGGCAGGGGTGGGGCCCTTGGGGGGCCGGGGAGTCCCCAGAGGGCCGAGCCTGCAGGGCTCCTGGGGTGCCTCTGCCCCTCGGCTGTGACACCCCGTCCCCGCCCGCGCTGAGGCTGGGGAGTCCCTGTCGCCCCCAGAGGACAGGCTGGGGTTCACCCCTGCTGTCCCGCAGGGGTGGGGCTCACCTCCTGCACCCCCAGACAGCCTGGCACTCGGTGCCCACGGGCACACCCCAGGCTGGCATGGGGAGGGGGGGCTCTGCAGCAGAGTCTGCACAGAGACGGGGCTCACCTCTGGGGGCCTCTGGGGCAGGCGGGCGGTGGCCGGGGCCTGGGGGCAGGGCGGACGGTGACATCACCGCTGCCTGCACTGGCACCTCCAGCGGCTGAGCCGTGTCCTTGGGCCTCCTTGAGAGGAGGGTGCGCCCCACTGCGCCCAGCCTGCAGCTCCGGTGCCCGAGGACCCCACCTCTGCAGGCAACCTCTGGGCGTGGGGAGCCAGCCCCCGGGGCCACTGCACACTGCCCCTGGCCCTGGGGACACCTTTCCCGACCGCCCCTGGGGCCTGTCCTGCCTGGCTCTGGTTGCAGTGTTCTTGGGGTGGAAGGTGGGACAGGACCCATGGTCTGAGGGCCTTGGCAGCCAGGGCTGAGACCGAGGACAGAGGAGAATGCCCGCCCTGCCACCCTGGAGTTTGGTGACACCCTTGAGGGCACGACCTTGGCTCTGAGGGACTGAGTGTCCCTATAACCCTCTCCCGGCACCCAGCACTCAGCACCACCCAGCCAGGGCTCTCGAGGGCTTAGGTGCTGGCCCAAGGTGACCCGCCCAGGTCTGGGCTCTCCCCTGCCCTCTGTGTGTGTGTGTGGGGGGGTGCACACAGGGCAACAGGGGAGGAGAGTGAAGGCTTGCCCTCTGGGGCTCCATGCTGGGGAGAGGCCAGGTTCCGTTCAGTAAGAGGAGAAAGTTAGGGTGTGCTGAGCAGAACTTACCCAGGGGGTCATGGAGCAGCCAGGGAGGGCTTCCTGGAAGAAGAGGCCCCATTCAGCAAGATGCACATACTCGGAATGTCACACTCTGCTCTTGTCTGTCAAACCATGTGAAGTTGTGGGGCTCCCTCCCCCTACACACACACCCAGAAACATGTAGACAAAGCTCAGAGGGGTCAAGCTACTCACTCAATGCCCCACAGTGAAGAAACAGTGCTGCAGTTTGAAGGGCCTTCGGGTCAGCCTCCTGCCTGCTGCCCAGCCAGCCTGAGGAATGGGCTCTAGATGCAGGGTGGGGGGTGGTCGGAGCCTGGCCCTCTCCCAGCTCAGGCCTCAGGCCTCGGTGCTCTGCTGACCAGGCCAGCTGTACTCTGGCTTCCACACTCACATGATGAACTAGCCTGAGGGGACAAAGCCCCTTGCAACCCCAAGGCTCCTGCGCTCAGGAATGCAGGGGAAGCCCCCACCCCACCCCCGCACAGAGGGAGATGGGTGGGGGTCTATCGATCCTACTGTGTAGACCCTACTCTCTGTGAGACCTGGATGGGAACAGGGACCAGACTTTCTGGAAGCTTCTGTGTCTGGGTGCCAGGGGTATGGTGCTGGACAGGACAGTTCTAGGAGGGTGACAGCTGTGGCTCCCATGGCCTGCAAAGCCCAGGTCTGCAGAGAGAGGGAGAGAGGAGAGAGAGAGGAGAGAGAGGAGAGAGAGAGGGAGGAAGGGGGAGGGAGGAAGGGGGAGGGCAGTGTGGGATATTTGGGCCTCAGGCTGCCAACTGTCCTTTCTTAGAAGGCCAACTCCCCGCAGTGTGACACGCAGCCCTGCAGTCACAGCCTGAGGTGGGTGATGCCCAGTGAAGAGGGTTGGCTCGGGCTGCCTTGTCTGCAGGCTCCAAGGCCTGGAATCCCTGCTGGGGACAGGGACACGGCGACGGGGTCTGCTCAGCCAGCCCCCCAGGGTGCATGCTCGAACACCAGGGTGGGTGAAGGGAGGTGGGCTCCCGGGCAGGGGAGGGGTGTCTCAGACTCCTTGCTGAGCCCACGCCCCTGCCACCTCAGTCTCCACACGCAGAGGGAGCCTTTGCCTAGGTTCAAGTTCCCTCCACGCAGAGAAGCCTCATCCTCTGTGTGTGCAGGTCCATCCTGCCCTGCACACCTAGACTGGACGAGGAACTCGATTCCGCTCAGCCTCCAGGTGTGCTGAACTCAGGAGTTAAAGCTATGGGGGAGCAGTCAGGGGCAGAGCAGCCCCAGAAGTAGAACACTGGACCTAAGAGCCAGAGGTAGAGCCCTAAGCCCTGTACCCAAAACCGTGAAACCAGAGCCCTGAGCTCCTGAATCCTGAGCCTTTATCACTGAGCCATGAGCCCCTGAGCACTGAGCCTTGACCACTGAGCCCATAAGCCCTGAGCCCTGAATCCTGAGCCCTGAGTCCAGAATCCTGAGCCCTGAGCCCAGAGCCCTGAATCCTGAGCCCTGAGTCCTGAGACCCTGAGCTTCCTGAGCCCCTGAGTCCCTGAGCCCCTGAACCTGAGCCCCTGAGTCCTGAGCCCCTGAGCCCTGAGCCCGTGAGCTGAGCCCCTGAGCCCTGAATCCTGAGCCCTGAGGCCCTGAGCCCCTGAGCCATGAGCCCCTGAGCCCTGAGCCCTGAGGCCCTGAGTCCCTGAGCCATGAGCCCCTGAGCCATGAGCCCCTGAGCCCTGAACCCCTGAGCCCTGAGTCCCTGAGCCCTGAGCCCCCTGAGCCCTGAGCCCTGAGTCCTGAGCCCCTGAGCCCCTGAGCCCTGAGTCCCTGAGCCCCTGAGCCCTGAGCCCCTGAGCCCTGAGTCCTGAGCCCCTGAGCCCTGAGCCCTGAGCCCTGAGCCCTGAGCCATGAGCCCCTGAGCCCTGAGCCCTGAGCCATGAGCCCCTGAGCCCTGAGCCCTGAGTCATGAGCCCTGAGCCCTGAGCCCCTGAGCCCTGAGCCCCTGAGCCCTGAGCCCTGAGTCCTGAGCCCCTGAGCCCTGAGCCCTAAGCCCCTGAGCCCTGAGCCCCTGAGCCCTGAGCCCCTGAGCCCTGAGCCCTGAGCCCTGAGCCATGAGCCATGAGCCCCTGAGTCCTGAGCCCCTGAGCCCCGGAGTCCCTGAGTCCCTGAGCCCCTGAGCCCTGAGCCCTGAGCCCTGAGCCCTGAGCCCCTGAGTCCTGAGCCCTGAGCCCCTGAGCCCCGGAGTCCCTGAGTCCCTGAGCCCCTGAGCCCTGAGCCCTGAGCCCTGAGCCATGAGCCCCTGAGTCCTGAGCCCTGAGCCCCTGAGCCCCTGAGTCCCTGAGCCCCTGAGTCCCTGAGCCCCTGAGCCCCTGAGCCCTGAGCAAGGAGCCCTGAGTCCTGAGCAATGAGCCCTGAGCCCTGAGCCCCTGAGCCCTGAGCCCTGAGTCATGAGCCCTGAGCAATGAGCCCTGAGCCCCTGAGCCCTGAGCCCTGAGCCCTGAGCCCAGAGTCTCTGAGTCCCTGAGCCCTGAGCCCTGAGCCCCTGAGCCCCTGAGCCCAGAGCCCTGAGCAATGAGCCCTGAGCCCCTGAGCCCCTGAGCCCTGAGTCCCTGAGCCCTGAGCCCAGAGCCCTGAGCAATGAGCCCTGAGTCCTGAGCCCTGAGCCCTGAGCCCTGAGCCCCTGAGCCCTGAGCCCCTGAGCCCCTGAGCACCTGAGCCCCTGAGTCCCTGAGCCCCTGAGCCCTGAGCCCTGAGCAATGAGCCCTGAGTCCTGAGCAATGAGCCCTGAGCAATGAGCCCTGAGCCCTGAGTCTCTGAGTCCCTGAGCCCTGAGCCCTGAGCCCCTGAGCCCTGAGCCCTGAGTCCTGAGCCCCTGAGCCCTGAGCCCCTGAGCCCTGAGCCCCTGAGCCATGAGCCCCTGAGTCCTGAGCCCCTGAGCCCCTGAGTCCCTGAGTCCCTGAGCCCCTGAGCCCTGAGCCCTGAGTCCCTGAGCCCTGAGCCCTTGAGCCATGAGCCCCTGAGTCCTGAGCCCTGAGCCCCTGAGCCCCTGAGCCCTGAGCCCCTGAGCCATGAGCCCCTGAGCCCTGAGCCCTGAGCCCCTGAGCCCCTGAGTCCCTGAGCCCCTGAGCCCTAAGCCTTGAGCAATGAGCCCTGAGTCCTGAGCAATGAGCCCTGAGTCCTGACCAATGAGCCCTGAGCCCCTGAGCCCTGAGCCCCTGAGCCCTGAGCCCTGAACTCCTGAATCCGAGCCCTGAGCCCTGAGCCCTGAGCCCTGAGCCCTGAGCCCTGAGCCCTGAGCACTGAGTCCTGGGCCCTGAGCACTGAGCCCTGAGCACTGAGCCCTGAGCCCTGAGCCCTGAACCCCTGAATCCCTGAGCACTGAACCCTTAGCAATGAGCCCTGAGCCATGAATCCCTGAGCCCTGAGCCCTGAGTACTGAGACCTGGGCCCTGAGCACCCCACAATCTAGCTCCAGAAACATGGAGGCCACACCCCTGAGGAGTCCAGCTCTGTGAGAGGATGCCCCTCCCAGCTTGCCCCCGCTCTGCTCTGCTGGATTCTGGGGACCTTTTTGTCCACTGTGCCCATAGGCAGCACCTGCAGAGCTGGAGGCCAACAGACAGGTGGCCCTGGACCCTGCAGCTCCATTTTCTGGGCATCTGAGCCCATCCCCATCCTGCTCAGGGCCTCTGCACAGCCCCACCTCCTGACTCCCCAGACCCAAATGGGACACCCCCCTGCTGTCCCTGAGCTCCCCTGCTAACCGGGGCCTCTGACACCCCCCACACTGCCCTGGGGCCTCCCCCTGCTCCCTGGGGCCTCTTCACACACCCCCAGACCTCCAGAGGCAGCAGAGGTGCTGACAGCAGAACCCGCCTGCACTGGTCTCTGTCCAGCATCTGGCCACCTGCCCTCCAGCCAGGCTGGGCACTGGGGTGCAGCGGCCAGCCTTCAAGGTGCCGGTTGAGCCACTGCCAGACGCCTGTTCCCTCTGGAGCCACCATGTCAGGGCCCCCAGGGTGGGGGAGGACCAGGGAGGGTACTGACCCAGGGACCCCAAGGTGCTGGGCAGCGGGTGGTCCAGCCCCCAGGACCTTCCCCACCCAGCCTGGCTGGAGCCAGCCTTCCCACCCCTCCTCACTCCCACCTCTCTACTGGGCTCACCCCATCATGGCCAGCTGGGCGGTCTGCTGTCCTGGACCCCCGTGGCCTGGAGGTCATGTTGAGGGTGCTGGGAGGGAGTGTGGGTTGAGGGGGACAACACTGGGGTAGGGATACAGGCAGTTTTGAGGACAGCAGTAAGACCAGGCCCACCTTGGAGAAGGGACACAGGGCTCCAGAGACATCAGCCGCAAGTCCCCAGTGGCCAGAGGTGGGCACCCAAGGGGGCAGGGAAGGGACCACAGGCGGGAGATGGGGGCTGTGCCCTCTGGCCCTGGCCCAGTACCCTCCCTCAGCACCCTCAGGGAGGCCTGTCCTCACCCTGGCACAATCCTGTCACTATGGGGCCTGAGCGGCAGCCTCAAAATGAACAGTCCGTATGTGATGGGTCTGTCCCCAAGGGCCACCCTGCAGGGCCCAGAGCTGAGCAGGAGATGGGAGGGTGGGAGAAGCTGGGCTGGAAGGGGTTGGGACATGTGTTGGGGTGTGGCAGAGACTGTAGCCTGTGTTGGGGCAGGGGCTGTCCTGAGGGACGTCCTCATGAATTGGCAGATGTGACAGGGGCTGGGACAGAGATTCTGACACATGACAGAGGCTGGGACACGGGGTGATAGGGACAGAGGCTGGGACACGGGGTGACGGAGACAGAGGCTGGGACACGGGGTGACGGGGACAGAGGCTGGGACACGGGGTGACGGGGACAGAGGCTGGGACACGGGGTGACAGGGACAGAGGCTCATGGGACATGGGGTGACAGGGACAGAGGCTGGGACTCGGGGTGACAGGGACAGAGGCTGGGACACGGGGTGACGGGGACAGAGGCTGGGACACAGGATGACGGAGACAGAGGCTCATGGGACACGGGGTGACAGGGACACAGGCTGGGACACGGGGTGACGGGGACAGAGGCTGGGACAGGATCCATAACAGATACTTCAGCAGACGTGACAGACAGTGTATGGGGCTGTGACTTGTTTAGGGCCTGAGACAGAGGCTGTGACAGGGATGGGACTGGAGTATGGCAGAGATTGTGCCAAGATCAGGAGCTGTGACAGAAACCAACTGACAGAATCTGATGTGAGTTGTGACTTGATGGGACTGTGACAGGAGTTAAGACAGACTGACTGGGGAAGGACAGATATATGTGACAGGGCTGTGTCAGAGGGGACAGAGATGGCGACAGGGACAGGGCTGTAACAGACAGGGACAGGGATGTGACAGAGACAGGGCTATGACAGAGACAGAAATGACAGAGACAGAGATAGGGCTGTGACAAGACAGACAGAAACAGGGACAGAAGCAGAGCTGTGACAGACAGAGACAGGGACTGAGACAGGGACAGGGCTGTGGCAGGGGCAGGCAGGGCTGTGACAGTCCATGACTGGAGCCCAGCACATACTCCCTCGGCTGACGGCGGCAGCACAGCTCTGGTGTCTGGAGGCTGCTGCGCTGCTGCTGGGGGGCGTCTGCCTGGGCTCCTCACTGAGGGTCTCCTCACCTGCACTCACTCCAGGCTCTGAGGCCCCCACAGGCAGGCACCCCATGGTGGCTCTCCAGGTCTCATAAAGGGGTCCCCCCTGCGACCCAAGCTGCGCTCACCACACCCCTCCTTCTCAGTCTGCCACCTCTACGCCCACTGCCCCCGACCCCATTCAAGCCCCCCCCCCCCGCCGCCCCTCCACCACCTCTTCAGACCCCTGAGCTCTCCCCGTGGGCGTCTTCTGTCTGTGGTCAAACTTGACCATTTGGATTTCTTTCTTTCCTTCCTCTCTTCCTTGTTTCAGGGGATAGTGAGCTAGAGACAGCCACAGCGCTGAGTTTCCTCCAGTGCCACGCTGCTCTCCTGGGTGGTTGTCCTGGACTTGAAGCCCAGCTCGTGGTGAAGCCTGTGTTACCAGCTGCCCTCTCACCCAGACCTTCATTCTTCTGTGGAGTCTTTTTGTGCCCATAGGTGGGGTGCTGTGACATTCTTGGGGTACAGCTTGACGGCTCTGGCCTATCACCTGCCCCCACGCACATCCTGCCAGCCAGGAACGCACCGGGGGCAGGGCTCAGCGGCAGGCCCCAAAGGGGGTCTCGCAGAGGTGGCCAAGGGCCTGGGGTAGGGGACTTGGCACAAGGGGCCTGGGGCATCAGACCTCCCCAGTGTAGGGGCCTTGGCCCACAGCGCCCACGCACGGGGACTCGGAGCTCGGGAAGCTGGGGCACAGGCCTGGCCCAGAGGGCAGAGAACGGGTCCAGTCCCATGGGGCCACCCGCCTGCCCCATCCCGAGTGGGGCCCCCTGCTGTCCATCCAGGCCTGTGGCCTGGGGGGGGCTGGGCCCCTGGGGGGGTAAGCTGCAGGTGCCAGGGGTCTAAGCTGGTGGCACCCCCTCCTGCCCCGCAGGAAGCCGGCGCCCCAGAGCCCGTGTGTAGGTGGCTGTCCCTTCCAGAACTCCAGAAATATCAGCTGTGGGGGAGGCAGGCCAGAGGTCCCAGGTTCGAGGAGAGGAGCAGCAGGAGCCGGGTGCGGCTGAGCTATTTTGGGCTGTTCTCGGCCTGGCAGACCCAGGGTGGGTGGGGTGGGTCCCTCTCCCAGATGACACTCCCTCCCTGCCTCCCCCAGGGCTCAGAGCACGGGCTCCCAGAGCACCTGTGTCTCCTGCCGGGGCTGTCAGTCCCCTGTGCTCAGTGGGTGGGGTCTGCTGTGGGGACGTGATGGGGACCAGTCTTCCCAGCCGCACACAGGGTGACTTTGCCAGAATCCTAGGCAGCCCTGTTGATCCAAAGGCTGCCCAGAGCAGGCTCAGCTCTGCCGGGCAGGAGCGGGCACTGAACCTGCAGCCTCGGGGGCCTGGTGCGTGGGGGTCCAGCCTTTCATCGCGGGGCTGTCTCTCCACTCCAGCCAACACCCTGTTGGGCACACCCCCCTGTCTCCTTGTGGCGGAGGTGTGGGGCTCTGTGTGAGTGCCTCCCCACCCCCAGTCTCTGCAGACAACCCTTATCTGTGGAACCCACCCCCCAGAAGCGACTCCTATCTCCCTCATCGGGGACCTCGACTCCTATCTCCCTCATAGGGGACCCCGGGAGCCTGAGGCTGTGCTGGACGGAGGGGGAGCTGTTCCCCTGCCGGGAGCTGGCCCAGGTGAAAAGTAATTCAGAGTCCCTGAAGGAAAGGGGGAGTCGACGAGATGAATGAAGCAAGAGACACGTCAGCCGCTTCAGGTGCAGGAGAGAGGCGTCTCTGTCCTCTGTCTGCAGATGTTTATTACTTAAATACCTTTTGCCCGGATATAGTTGACATTATGTAAGATTATTTTCATTAGCATCAAGGATATAGACGACATCATGTATAATTGTTTTCATTAACATCAGGAATAACCTTAAACAACATTATTATTATAGGTATGTTTTCCTTAGAAAGTTCCCTAGGTCTGGGGCATCCTGATCTCCCCTTCCTGGCTCTGGGGTAGCCTAAATCTACCCTTGAATATTTCCTTGGTCAGGAGTAGTCTACATTTCCCCTTGAAAGTTCCCTTGAAATGACCCTCTGTGTTTTGACTGTCTCCCTGTTCGGACCTCTGTATGAATAAACACTTTTCTCTGGAGCAAAGTCTAATAGCTTTCCTTCTTACCCCATTCTTGGCTGGGCTGAACTAGATCATAGCAGGCTGCCCCCACCTGAAGAATTCCTCTGCTGCAAAGCAAGCACACGCGTGGGGGCTCCCCCTGGCCGACCCCGCACATATGAAAGTTCACTCACCTCTACCCGCACACCCCAACATTAGCTATTCAACTGCACGACCCAACACTCGTCATGGATGCCTGCAAGTGGAAGCGGGGTGTTTGTGGGTGAGGGCAAGCAACGTGCCTCTTCACATCCAAGTGGAGACACAGTCTGCCACCCACGACACAAGCCCCTGGCCTGAGTCCAGCTGCCCGAGAAGCTGCAGTGCCGACAAGCAGCTCCTCTTCCAAAAGCCTCCCAGTGGGTACAGCAGCCTCCGCTCCTGGGCCACCTTTAGTCTTGTCACACTCACGGCCCATAAGTGCCGTCACTATGTGCTCCCTCTGGGGATCTCTTCCTGTTGTCCCCAGGTAATATTTGTGTATTTGCAATATAGCCAATAAGTCCTTAAATGATCAGTGTGAGGAGAAATGGCTTCAGTTTAGTCCAGGACTTTCCGCTTTGCAGTGAGTCCTAGCCCGCTGGGCCGTGCCACGCAGCAGCCTGACTGCTGCCTCTCCCGTCTCTGTCTGTGTCTGCTGAGCACTGTGTGTTTCTGTCACTTGCGTTTGGCGGCTTTGCCAGCCTGTATTTATGCCACCAGGGTCCCCGTCAGTCTGGAAGGGGGGTGAGGGTGGAGATAGCTCAAGTTGGGGGTGTGGGTGCAGTCGGGCAGCTGAGTGCCAAGAAGAGGGGACCCCGGGCGGGAGAGAAGAGACCCCAGCAAGAAGGCCAGGCAGGACCACCCAAGAGGGCCAGGCTCACGGCTAGGGAGAAGGTCGCGGGTTTAAGTCCCAGCAGGCGGAGTGCCGTAGGCAGGCCTGGGGAGCTGGGGGCTGGGCAGTGTGCAGTCAGCCCCACCGCCAGGGCCTCCCTCACCCCACACCCCTCCCTGTCTGCTCCCTGGCCTGACCTTGAGGTGTGACTCTTATCTGGACACCCTGAGCCAAGCTCTGAGGAGGCAGGAGACAGGGAGGTGAGAGAAGACGGTGCTGGGAAGGCTTGGGAGCCCACACTCCCCCCAGCTGTGACTAGCAGCCACCCCAGCCACCCCCAGCCCCCAGCTGAGTGCCCTCCCCGCACCGCGCCTCACCCCTACCCACACCTCAGCCCCTCCAGGGTCCTCTAGTCAGTCTAAGTGCTAGGCCCCTGGTGCTGACCTTTGATCTGAGGTTTCCTTGGGCCACGAGCAGGGGAGGAGGGGAGTGGAGGAGGAGGAGGGTGGGGAGGGGAGAGTGGGGCCCTGGACACCCCAGTGGGCCATTGGGACGCCCCAGGCTGGTGGGGGCAGGCTTGAGCAGCCCAGGGCCTGGTGGGCATGGGGCTTGGGGGGCATGGGGCTTGGGGGCATGGGGCCTGGGGGGCATGAGGCCTGGGGGCATGGGACCTGGTGGGCACGGGGCCTGGGGATCATGGGGCCTGGGGGCACGGGTCCCAGGGGGCATGGAGCCTGGGGGTGTGGGGTATGGGGGACATGGGGCCCCTGGGGCATGGGGTCCGGGGGGCATGGGGCCTGGGGGTCACAGGGCCTGGGGATCATGGGGCCTGGGGGCACGGGGTCTGGGGGGCACGGGGCCTGGGGATCATGGGGCCTGGGGGCACGGGGACCTGGAGGCATGAGGCCTGGAGGCATGGGACCTGGTGGGCACGGGGCCTGGGGGCACGGGGACCTGGGGATCATGGAGCCTGGGGCACGGGGCCCAGGGGGCATGGAGCCTGGGGGCGTGGGGTATGGGGGGCATGGGGCCCCTGGGACATGGGGTCTGGGGGGCACGGGGCCTGGGGGGCACGGGGCCTGGTGGGCACGGGGCCTGGGGATCATGGGGCCTGGGGGCATGGGGCCCAGGGGGCATGGAGCCTGGGGGCACGGGGCATGGGGGGCATGGGGTCTGGGGGGCACGGGGCATGGGGGTCACGGGGCCTGGGGATCATGGGGCCTGGGGGCACAGAGCCCAGGGGGCATGGATCCTGGGGGCACAGGGCATGGGGGGCATGGGGCCCCTGGGGCATGGGGTCTGGGGGGCACGGGGCCTGGTGGGCACAGGGCCTGGGCGCACGGAGCCTGGTGGGCACAGGGCCTGGGGGGCATGGGGCCTAGGGGTGCAGGCTGAGCTGCTGTGAGCTGGGTGGGAGCAGGACACCTGCCTGCCGTTCTTATGGGCCCAGGTGGGGCAGCTCTCTCTGTGTCTGTCTCTCTGCACTTCTCTGACTTTCTCTGTCTCTATCTCTCTGTCTCTCTCTCTGGTGCAGGGGACTGAACTAGGGACTGCGGAGCCTCTGGCATGAGAGTCTGTTTGCAGACCTGTTGTGCTCTCTCCCACCCTCTCCCTGATTTCCTCATCTCTACAAGGAGGAAAAGATGCCCACCCCCCACCCCCACCCCTGTGTGAGACCAGAGGATGCCGGTGGGCGGCCCCTGTGGGGTCTGTGACTCACTGGTCCTCACAGCCCCTGCATGGGCCAAGAAACCCCACATTCACCTGCGGGGCGGGCAGCCATAGTGCTCAGAGCCCCGTTACCCCCACAGCCAGGGGCTGAGCCGAGTGGGGTTCTGGGCAGGGAAGAAAGGACATGCCATGCATGGCCTCCCTCGGACCCGGGACTCCACAGTCTGGATTTGGGGGAAGGTGCACCCCTAGTTGGAGGGGGTCCTCAGGGTGGCTGCTCTTCCCGGGACAATGGACAGGACAGCCCCAGCAGAAAGGGCAGCTCAGCCATGCCCACCGTGCCCCCGGGCCCACTGTGGCTCCTTCCCTCACTGCCCTCACCGCCCTGCCCAGCACAAATCTCCTTTCCCAGGGATGTCCTCTCCCGGGTTTGGACCCTCAGGCCACTGACATTTAAAGAACCAGAACCGCACTTGACCTTTCCAGCAGTTCTATAAAATCACAAAATAGACTCTAAATATGACTGCAGACGCCTACTGGCCCAGACCCTGGAAGGCACCCATTTTCCAGACAACACGGCAAGAAAACAGCACCAAGTTTGGCAACAAGGTCCCTCTGCAGACACCTCACACCTCATAGCTCACAGCTCACACATCACACATCACACCTCACAGCTCACACCTCACAGCTCACAGCTCACAGCTCACACCTCACAGCTCACAGCTCACACCTCACACATCACAGCTCACACCTCACACCTCACACCTCACACCTCACAGCTCACACCTCACACATCACAGCTCACACCTCACACTTCACAGCTCACAGCTCACACCTCACACCTCACAGCTCACACCTCACACCTCACAGCTCATACCTCACACTTCACAGCTCACAGCTCACAGCTCACAGCTCACACCTCACACCTCACACCTCACAGCTCACAGCTCACAGCTCACACCTCACAGCTCATACCTCACACCTCACAGCTCACACCTCACAGCTCACACCTCACAGCTCATACCTCACACCTCACAGCTCATACCTCACACCTCACAGCTCACACATCACAGCTCATACCTCACACCTCACATCTCACAGCTCATACCTCACACCTCACAGCTCATACCTCACACCTCACAGCTCACAGCTCACACCTCACACCTCCACAGCTCACACCTCACAGCTCACAGCTCACAACTCATAGCTCACACCTCACAGCTCACACCTCATAGCTCACACCTCACAGCTCACACCTCAGCTCACAGCTCATACCTCACACCTCACAGCTCATACCTCACAGCTCACACCTCATAGCTCACACCTCACAGCTCACACCTCACAGCTCATAACTTACACCTCACAGCTCACACCTCATAGCTCACACCTCACAGCTCACACCTCACAGCTCACAACTCATAACTCACACCTCACAGCTCACACCTCACAGCTCACACCTCATAGCTCACACCTCACAGCTCACAACTCATAACTCACACCTCACAGCTCACACCTCATAGCTCACACCTCACAGCTCACACCTCACAGCTCACAACTCATAACTCACACCTCACAGCTCACACCTCACACCTCACAGCTCACACTTCACACCTCACAGCTAACACCTCACAGTTCACACCTCACAGCTCATACCTCACACCTCACAGCTCATACCTCACAGCTCCCACCTCATAGCTCACATCTCACAGCTCACACTTCATAGCTCACACCTCACAGCTCACACCTCACAGTTCACACCTCACAGCTTGCTGGCACTCCCGTGGAGGGGATACATCCAGGAGGCAAGTCACCGATCCTCCCTCACCAGCTCAAGGGCTCAGCGATTCAAATGGAGGATTCAGGGAGTATTTTGGTAGACTCCTTTATTTGAAGGTGGGTTTGGGTTTATATAGAAAGTTAAACAAAGAACATTTTTCAAATACGTCAGAAATTACAGGTTTTGTGGTCCAGGAGGTGGCGCAGTGGGTAAAGCGTTGGACTCTCAAGCATGAGGTCCTGAGTTTAATCCCTGGCAGCACATGTACCAGAGTGATATCTGGCTCTTTCTCTCTCTTCCTATCTTTCTCACTAATAAATAAATAAAATCTTTTTTAAAAAAAAAAAGAAAGAAAAAGAAATTATAGGTTTCTTAAAGGTCAGCTTACCCCTATGGTAGGGGGCTGGTATGACAAGAATTGATGCGCTACATAAAGGTCAAGACAATTAGTCTCCATGATGCAGGCACTTTAATTATCCAGAGGCATTTGAGAGACGCATAGGGGTTAAACCAGTAAGGTGAGGTGGAGAAAAGAAAAACAAAGCTTGATGTAAATCATAGATATCAAAGGATACAAGGAAATAAGATTTTGGGGGTTTCTCTCTCTGGTGTTAGGGGTGTATGATAGAGTGTGTTCTTCTTCGTGATCAAAAGGTGAAGTGGATGTGTGAACTTTGAGTGACTATCATGAACTTTGAATGAACCTTAAAGCAGGCAGCCATGTGGCCTGCTAGCAGGGGGAACTAAGTGTGAGAGGCCTGCAGGCTTTCTGTGAGCTTGAGAGACTAACAAGGAGAAACTGAGTCTGGGAGACTTTTCCCTCTTGGCTCATCTCTATGAGGAGAGAGGCTAACAAGGGGGTGTCTTTCCAGACCTCCATCCAAGGATGGGAGAGCTCCCCTAAGCTCTATCAAGTTTTCACATAATCCTACAACAGCTCACAGCTCACAGCTCACCACCAGGGCTCACTGCCCAGACCCTGACCACTGGGGCTCACCCAATGGTCTGTGTTAGCTGCTCTCCCAGACCCCTGTGAGTTTCCAAAGTGAGGCAAGACCTGCAACCATCCTCCACCCCCACCCTCATGCCCCACACCCACCCCTCATCCCCAACCCTCATGCCAGGTCCGAGGGAGCTGGACAAACTCCCCGTAAGTGAAGGGACACATTGCAGAGCTCATGCGCCACTTCCTCTGAGCCTCGCAGGGTGCTGGGGGGCCGTGGAGGACCCTCCGTGGAGAGCCCCCTCGAGGAGGCAGCCGGCTGGCGCGTGGCGAGGGCTGAGGCTCAGCGACAGCAAGTCCCCGACGAGGAGCCTGGTGCTGACTCACCTCTGGGGTAGAGCTTTCCTGCCAAGGAGTGAGAACCGCCAGCGTGGGGCTGTCTGGGGCCTTGGCGCCGCTCTCCAGAGGCCGTGCGGTGACTCCTGGCAGGCAGCTGGGATGGGGGCTGCGCCCCCGGGGTACTCGACTCCTCCCTGGCAGATGCCAGCCCTCTGCCGTGGCACATCGCCAACTGACAGACATTCAGAGGCCCCCACGTGGGTGGCAGGGGTGCCCGGCCGTGCCCTGCTGCCCACCCTTCCCAGCCTCGGGGTCAAGAACAATCCCTTACTGACTTTTTGAAAGAAGCTCGGCAGCCGGCTAAGCACTCACATCGCGGTGCTCGAGGGCCCAGGTTCGAGCCCCAGGCCCCCACCTGCAGGGAGGCAGATGGAGCTCTTTGGGACAATTTCTGGGTTTTGTAATCTGTTTGTTTGTTTGTTTGTTTGTTTTACCAGAGCACAGCTCAGCTCTGGCTTGTGGAGGTTCAGGGGATTGAACCTGGGACTTTGGAGCCTCAGGCGTGAGAGTCTGTTTGCATAACTATTATGCTATCTACCCCTGCCCGAGGGTTTTGTAATCTTTTTTTGAAAATCATGTTTATTTTTAACTTTTGAATCTTTTTAAAATAAAGGGGGTACAGCACCAGAGTTTCCACAGAGAATAAGGTGACCGACCATCTGGGGTCCCCTTTCATTTCTCTGTGTCCAGGGCTGTTGCTGTGGGAGGGCCTGTCTGTTCCGCTCCCAGCAGCCATTTCTTTCTCTTTCTGTCATACTTGGGAGGACAGAGGGGAATTGAGAGGGGAGGGGAGATAAGGAGAGACAGAAACACCTGCAGGCCACGTCTGACGGGAAGCCGCTGACCAGGGCCACGTCTGACGGGAAGCGCTGACCAGGGCCACGTCTGACGGGAAGCGCTGACCAGGGCCACGTCTGACGGGAAGCCGCTGACCAGGGCCACGTCTGACGGGAAGACGCTGACCAGGGCCACGTCTGACGGGAAGCCGCTGACCAGGGCCACGTCTGACGGGAAGCGCTGACCAGGGCCACGTCTGACGGGAAGCCGCTGACCAGGGCCACGTCTGACGGGAAGCCGCTGACCAGGGCCACGTCTGACGGGAAGCCGCTGACCAGGGCCACGTCTGACGGGAAGCCGCTGACCAGGGCCACGTCTGACGGGAAGCCGCTGACCAGGGCCACGTCTGACGGGAAGCCGCTGACCAGGGCCACGTCTGACGGGAAGCCGCTGACCAGGGCCACGTCTGACGGGAAGACGCTGACCAGGGCCACGTCTGACGGGAAGCCGCTGACCAGGGCCACGTCTGACGGGAAGCCGCTGACCAGGGCCACGTCTGACGGGAAGCGCTGACCAGGGCCACGTCTGACGGGAAGCCGCTGACCAGGGCCACGTCTGACGGGAAGCCGCTGACCAGGGCCACGTCTGACGGGAAGCCGCTGACCAGGGCCACGTCTGACGGGAAGCCGCTGACCAGGGCCACGTCTGACGGGAAGCCGCTGACCAGGGCCACGTCTGACGGGAAGCCGCTGACCAGGGCCACGTCTGACGGGAAGCCGCTGACCAGGGCCACGTCTGACGGGAAGCCGCTGACCAGGGCCACGTCTGACGGGAAGACGCTGACCAGGGCCACGTCTGACGGGAAGACGCTGACCAGGGCCACGTCTGACGGGAAGACGCTGACCAGGGCCACGTCTGACGGGAAGCGCTGACCAGGGCCACGTCTGACGGGAAGCGCTGACCAGGGCCACGTCTGACGGGAAGCCGCTGACCAGGGCCACGTCTGACGGGAAGCCGCTGACCAGGGCCACGTCTGACGGGAAGCCGCTGACCAGGGCCACGTCTGACGGGAAGCCGCTGACCAGGGCCACGTCTGACGGGAAGCCGCTGACCAGGGCCACGTCTGACGGGAAGCCGCTGACCAGGGCCACGTCTGACGGGAAGCCGCTGACCAGGGCCACGTCTGACGGGAAGACGCTTACCAGGGCCACGTCTGACGGGAAGCCGCTGACCAGGGCCACGTCTGACGGGAAGCCGCTGACCAGGGCCACGTCTGACGGGAAGCCGCTGACCAGGGCCACGTCTGACGGGAAGCGCTGACCAGGGCCACGTCTGACGGGAAGCCGCTGACCAGGGCCACGTCTGACGGGAAGCGCTGACCAGGGCCACGTCTGACGGGAAGCCGCTGACCAGGGCCACGTCTGACGGGAAGCGCTGACCAGGGCCACGTCTGACGGGAAGCCGCTGACCAGGGCCACGTCTGACGGGAAGCCGCTGACCAGGGCCACGTCTGACGGGAAGCCGCTGACCAGGGCCACGTCTGACGGGAAGCCGCTGACCAGGGCCACGTCTGACGGGAAGCCGCTGACCAGGGCCACGTCTGACGGGAAGCCGCTGACCAGGGCCACGTCTGACGGGAAGCCGCTGACCAGGGCCACGTCTGACGGGAAGCCGCTGACCAGGGCCACGTCTGACGGGAAGCCGCTGACCAGGGCCACGTCTGACGGGAAGCCGCTGACCAGGGCCACGTCTGACGGGAAGCCGCTGACCAGGGCCACGTCTGACGGGAAGCCGCTGACCAGGGCCACGTCTGACGGGAAGACGCTGACCAGGGCCACGTCTGACGGGAAGCCGCTGACCAGGGCCACGTCTGACGGGAAGACGCTTACCAGGGCCACGTCTGACGGGAAGCCGCTGACCAGGGCCACGTCTGACGGGAAGCCGCTGACCAGGGCCACGTCTGACGGGAAGCCGCTGACCAGGGCCACGTCTGACGGGAAGCGCTGACCAGGGCCACGTCTGACGGGAAGCCGCTGACCAGGGCCACGTCTGACGGGAAGCCGCTGACCAGGGCCACGTCTGACGGGAAGCCGCTGACCAGGGCCACGTCTGACGGGAAGCCGCTGACCAGGGCCACGTCTGACGGGAAGCGCTGACCAGGGCCACGTCTGACAGGAAGCGCTGACCAAGACCACATCCAGTCACAAGTCTGCTACCTGACAGCTCGGCAAACAGGAAGTACACGGGCCCATGCCAAGTCCAGCAGGAAGTCTGCTGACAGTCATGTGATGGGCGGGGGCATTCTCCCCGCCCTCTAGCAGCAAGTCCCGCCCACACTTCGCACCAGCCGGGAGACCCAGTTCCCAGAAGCCCTCGCGGGCGCCGCTCATTGGCCAGCCCAGCAGCTGGGGGCGGGCCTCGCACCCCGTGAGCCCTGATTAGCTGGCCGGCGACTGGCGCGCAGCAGCCAGCATGGCGGAGGCGGGCGCAGGACCTGACGCGGGACCTAAAGCAGGACTGTCTGTGGGGACCGAGAGACGGTGGCCTCTGCTGCGCTATGGCCGCTTCCTGCCTGCCGGCGCGAGTACCCCGGGCTCCAGCCCTACCTGGAAGGTCAGGGGTCAGGCGTCCTGAGGGCCGTGCCGCTGGGACCACGGGGTCGACCGGAGGGGACAGAAGGGAACCGCTGTCCTGGTCATATCTAGCAGGAAGTCTGCTGACCAGGGTCACAGTACCTGGGCCACCTGTCACAGCACCTGGGTCACCTGAGACAGCACCTGGGCCACCTGAGACAGCACCTGGGCCACCTGTCACAGCACCTGGGCCACCTGACACAGCACCTGGGCCACCTGACACAGCACCTGGGTCACCTGACACAGCACCTGGGCCACCTGACACAGCACCTGGGCCACTTGTCACAGCACCTGGGCCACCTGACACAGCACCTGGGTCACCTGACACAGCACCTGGGCCACTTGTCACAGCACCTGGGCCACCTGACACAGCACCTGGGCAACCTGACACAGCACCTGGGCCACTTGTCACAGCACCTGGGCCACCTGTCACAGCACCTGGGCCACTTGTCACAGCACCTGGGTCACCTGACACACGGCAGACAGTGTCCTCCTCAAGTCCCTGCCCAGTGGGATTAGTGTCCATGTCATGGGTCCTTAGTGGCCAGTGTCCCCCTAGTGTCCTGTCCCACCACGGCTGCAGCTCTTGCCGCCTGCTCCCCGCCTCAGGTAGACAGGATTCACGACTGTCAGGAGAGGGCCCAGAGTGCCTCTGAGCCCTGCACATGCGCCTCAGACTTGGGGCCTAGGTGGTGGACCCTCCCGCTGGCCGCCTATCCCATATGGTGACCATAGGGCGACTGCTGTCACTATCCTTTGCTGGCCTGTGCTGAGTGTGTCTTCATTCCCACAGAGGAGGGTGGAGCAGAGGCCTCGGGACTCTGACAGGAGGGGTGCTGGGACCACATGGGATTGGGTGCAGGCAGGGTGCTCTGGCGGGATGCTTTAGCAGGGTGCTCAGGGCAGGGTGCTCAGGGCAGGGTGCTCATGGTGGGGTGCTCTGGTGGAGTGCTCAGGGCAGAGTGCTCTAGTGGGGTGCTCAGGATAGGGTGCTCAGGGCAGGGTGCTCTGGTGGAGTGCTCAGGGCAGGGTGCTCTAGTGGGGTGCTCAGGGCAGGGTGCTCTAGTGGGGTGCTCAGGATAGGGTGCTCAGGGCAGGGTGCTCAGGGTAGGGTGCTCAGGGCAGGGTGCTCAGGGCAGGGTGCTCATGGTGGGATGCTCAGGCAGGGTGCTCTAGTGGGGTGCTCAGGGCAGGGTGCTCTGGTGGAGTGCTCAGGGCAGGGTGCTCTGGCAGGGTGCTCTAGTGGGGTGCTCAGGGCAGGGTGCTCTGGCAGGGTGCTCAGGGCGGGTGCTGGGTGACCAGCTCTGTGTGTGGGCAGAGCCGTCCCGGCTGTGACCAGCTTCAGCCTGGGCTGGGGCGCGGGGAGACGCGGAGGACTCTTGTGGTAAGTGCGGTGCCGGGCGCTGGCTGCAGGGAGGGCACCAGGCCGCGTGAGGCTGTCACTGAAAGCTGCCGCCTGAGGGCTCGTGCGCGTGTGCGCGTGTCATGAAAGTAGGTGGCTGAGAGTAGACTCATCTTGGTGTTTTTTTAAATATTTATCTGTCTATTCCCTTTTGTTGCCCTTGTTGTTTTATTGTTGTGGTTGTTGTTGTTGTCATTGTCGCTAGATAGGACAGAGAGAAATGGAGAGAGGAGGGGAAGACAGAGAGGGGGAGAGAAAGACAGACACCTGCAGACCTGCTTCACCGCCTGGGAAGCGACTCCCCTGCAGGTGGGGAGCCGGGGCTGGAACCGGTGTCCTCATGACAGTCCCTGCGCTTCGCGCCACCTGCGCTTAACCCGCTGTGCCCCCGCCCGGCTCCCTATCTTGGTTTTAAGTGTTTTCTTGTTGTTTTTCTTTTCTTCAGGGAGCTTCAAGTTCAGCCCAGGTTGAAACTCCTTTGAGATTCTTCATTTTTACCTTTGAGTGTGGGGACTGTGACCTGGCCTGTGGGTTTAGTTAGTCACAAAGACTGCGGCTTTCACAACGGCCACATGCGAGGCCAGAGACGTCAGCTCCAGGGGAGAAACAGGCGCTGTGGCGGGCCCTCTGAGGCCTGGTCACAGTCAGGTGACAGGCCACATCCAGGCAGGAACACCGCAGGGAGGGGACAGGGATGCACCTTGGCTTCTGTCTGAACGGGTCGTGTTCATGAGAGCCGCACCTGGAGTGTCTCACCTGGAAGCAGGTAGCTTGGAGTCTGCAGGTGGGCCTGCCCTGGCCCGTATGGTGGACACGCGCGGCCGGGAGCGGAGGGGCGGCAGGGCTCCGGGTGCCCGGAGCCAACGGGTAGCGCCAGGTGGGCCGCGGGCTGCTGGGGAGCCATCAGGGAGGCGACCGCGCCGGTGTCGATGTCCGCGCCGCCTGCCGTGGAAGCCGTGAGCGGACGGACAGCCGGCCCTTCTGGGGAGAAGGCCTGATGCCGGATGGGTCCGTCCGTGCGCCTCGTGGTCTGCTCACCCGAGTGACTTTGAAGGTGATGCTGACTGCATGGCACGTCTAGATTCCAAGGATCCCTCAGGCCTGCCTTGACTCATGGAACCCGACAACTGCTCGGTTTCCACTTTCAAAGGGGGTGGGGAGAGCAAGCATCCTTTAATCTTTGTAGGGAGAACTTAAAAATAATTGTCCTACTTAAAAATTAAGAAGAGTATGAGTCTGACTCGAAATGAACTCTTAAGGGGAAGCTCTACATAAGAAATGTCCCAGGCTCTCCTCACTGCGCCCTCCCCTGGTCCCTCACGGCCACTGTCATCGGGGACATGGCCGTCTCAGGGCTAAGTCTGCGGGCCCGAGACCCCACAGAAGCCGCAGTGGTGAGCACGACCTCACGGCCGCCCCTCAGAAGGGAACAAGGCCTCCTGCCCAAGCTGTCTGTGTATTTATCCAGGTGCAGAGAGCCCAGGGAGAGAAAGAGAGAGCCCAGGGAGGGAGAGAGAGAGCCCAGGGAGAGAGAGACCCCAGGGAGAGAGAGACCCCAGGGGGAGAGAGAGAGAGAGAGAGAGAGCGCCCAGGGAGAGAGAGACACTAGAGAGAGAGAGAGAGAGCCCAGGCCCCGGGTGCAGAGACCCCAGGGAGAGAGAGAGAGAGAGAGAGAGAGAGACCCCAGGGGGAGAGAGAGAGAGAGAGAGAGAGCGCCCAGGGAGAGAGAGACACTAGAGAGAGAGAGAGAGAGCCCAGGCCCCGGGTGCAGAGACCCCAGGGAGAGAGAGAGAGAGAGCCCAGGCCCCGGGTGCAGAGACCCCAGGGAGAGAGAGAGAGAGAGCCCAGGCCCCGGGTGCAGAGACCCCAGGGAGAGAGAGAGAGAGAGCCCAGGGAGAGAGAGACACTAGAGAGAGAGAGAGAGAGCCCAGGCCCCGGGTGCAGAGACCCCAGGGAGAGAGAGAGAGAGAGCCCAGGCCCCGGGTGCAGAGACCCCAGGGAGAGAGAGAGAGAGAGCCCAGGCCCCGGGTGCAGAGACCCCAGGGAGAGAGAGAGAGAGAGCCCAGGCCCCGGGTGCAGAGACCCCAGGGAGAGAGAGAGAGAGAGAGAGCCCAGGCCCAGGCTTCTCTGATCTCTGATGGGTGTCTGGGCTGCTGTGCCTTGTGCTCAGCCATGTTTGCTGCTCTGCGGGAGACGTGGAGTCCCAGTCGTGTGGGGAGGTGAGTGGTGGTTCCTGCGAGTGACAGGGTCAGGTGGCCGTTCTGCTGAAGGGTCCTGTTGGCGTCAGTGAGTCTCTGCCTGGCAGACGACTTCCTGCGGCGGCCTGGTGTTGGGAATCTTGCCCCGTCAGGTACCAGCTGTTTTTGTCTTTCTATAAATATCACTGAGCTTTTATTTTTTCTGGGTAGGAAATCTGGAAACCGCTGCAGCCCTTCAGGCCTCGCTTCCGAGCTTGGTTGGTGGCCATGATCTCGAGCTGGTCTTCTGCCTCTCTGCTCAGCGTCCTCCCCACCGCAGGCTGCTCGGTCGTCACCTGAGGGGGGAGATGTGGCCGGGGGGGTCTGGACGGCTTTGTGTCTGTCTGTCTGTCCCCCAGCTCCAGCCCCCTCCCCCTGCGGGAAACCCCCCTGGGCCTGGACGCTTTCTCTAGGAAGTGGGCGTCTCTGGGGCTTCTCAGGACTTGAGTCCTTGGGCAGTGGTCTCCTTCAGCTCCTAGCCGCCCCATTTACTGGGGGATGAGGGTCCCACTCACTGGGGTGGGGGTCCCCGTGCTTCATCTGACAGAAGCAGAAGCTGTCCAGGCCCACTGGGCTCCTGAGCTCAGCAGAACGCCCCGTCCTCCTCCTCCTCCTCCTCCTCGCTCACTCGCTCACCCTCGTGTCCCCGGGTGGCTGCTCTGCTGCTGTGCAGGAGGGTCTCCACCCTGTGGGTGGGTTTGTCACTAGAACCTGAGCCCTCCCTCCCACCCCAGAGCTCTTTACTTTGGTGCAAGTTGTGCTTTGTGTTAATTGCTCAATTTGTGTGTGTGTGTGTAATTAGATTCATTTCATTGAGGGTGCCTTTGAAATCTGTATGGTACAGAGTTCTGCCAATATTTTCCTCTAAGTATTTGATAGTTTCTGGTCTGACATCCAAAGGGTGTTGGAAGCCCCTTCTGTTACTGTGTGGCTGTTGATTGCTTGCTGTAGCTCTTTCAGTAGATGTCTCGTGTCTTTAGATGGTCTCTCCTTGGGTACAGAGATGTTGATAATCATTAAGTCCTCTTCATTGACTGATCCTCTGAGCACTAAGTAATGTCCATCCCTGTCTTTTTTAATTTCACTTATTTTAAGGTCAATCGTGTCAAATGTGAGCATGGCTGTTTCTGCCAGTTTTCTTTTTTTCCGCCTCTGGGGTTATTGCTGGAGCTCGGTGCCTACACTACGGATCCACTGCTCCTGGAGGCTATTTTTTTCCCTTTTGTTGTTTATCTTTGTTGTTGTTATTCTTATTGCTGTCATTGCTGCTGAATAGGACAGAGAGAAATGGAGAGAGGAGGGGAATACAGAGAGGGGGAGAGAAAGACAGACACCTGCAGACCTGCTTCACCACCTGTGAAGCGACTCCCCTGCAGGTGGGAAGCTGGGGGCTCGAACTGGGATCCTTACTCTGGTCCTTGCGCTTTGCACCATGTGCGCTTAACCCACCGCGCTACCACCCGCCCCCCTTGCCCTGTTTTTAAATTTCTTCTATATTTGTTTTTCCTTTTATTCCCCTTGTTGTTTTTATTGTTGTTATTATTATTGATGTGGTCGTTGTTGGATAGGACAGAGAGAAATGGAGAGAGGAGGGGAAGACAGAGGGGGAGAGAAAGACAGTCACCTGCAAACTTGCTTCACCATCCATGAAGCAACTCTCCTGCAGGTGGGGAGCTGGGGGCTTGAACCAGGATACTTAGGCCAGTCCTTGCACTTTGTGCCATGTGCACTTAACCCGCTACACTACCGTCCAACTCCCCCCTCTTTTTTTTGTGGTCCATTGGCTTGTATGGTAGTTTTCCATCCTTTCACTTTGAGTCTGTGTTTGTCTTGTTGAGTTATGTGGGATTCCTGCAGACAACATATGGTTGGGTTGTGTTTTCTGATCCATCTTCCTACTGTGTGCCTTTCAATACTTGAAGTCAGGCCATTGGCATTTATTGATATTAAAGAATGAAGATATTTTAATGTGATTATTGTATATTTTTAAAGTGTTCTGATATTTATAGTGATATGACTGTTTATAGGAGACTTTTATGGCATATTTATGGCGATCTGACTGTTTATAGGAGACCTTTCAGAACTTCTTTCAGGGCAGGCTTGGTGATAGTCGATTCCTTCAACTGTTGCTTGTCTGAGAAGGTTTTTATGTAGTCTTGGCTGAAACCCTTTCTCATTGAGCACTCGATAGATATCTTGCCATTCTCTTCTGGCCTGTAGTGTTTGTGTGGAGAAGTCTGCTGCTAATCTTATGGTTTTTCCTCTGTAGGTGACTCTTTGTTTTTCTCTTTCAGCCTTCAAGATCCTTTCTTTATCCTTATTCCTTTTCATTCTAAATGTGATGTGTCTTGGTGTCTTTAAGTCTGGGTTAATTCTGTTTGGGACCCTCTGGGCTTCTTGAATATAAGTCTTTTTGTTGTCTACACTAGATTTTTGTTGTCTGAGCTATTATGTCCTGTAAAATGCTTTCTTCCCCTCCCTCTCTTCCTCTGGTAAGCCTATAATACATATATTATTTCTTTTGAAGTCATCCCATATGTCTCTGTTGTTGTCTTCAGTATCTCTTAATCTCGTTATGAGATCTTTTCTTGGTTTTCTCTAATTCATCCTCAATCTTGTTAATTCTGTTCTCTGCCTCATTGATTCTATTCTCTCTCCCCCTGTTTTCTGTAGCTCAGCTGTTTTGTTCCCCTGTGCTGATACTGTGTCAGCGTGTTCAGCTAGTTGTGCTCTTAGCGCAGCTGTATTACCTGGAGGTAGTTAGTGCTTTCTTTTGGAGTCTCATTAGCTGTTTTCCCACTCCTGACTTGACTTTAAAACTCTTTCTTCACTCCTGTGACTAATGCCTCAGTTAGTGTTTGGATCCTGTCCTCAGTTCTGTGCTTCTACCATTGGCGGGGGGTGGTGGTGGTGGTGGTAGTGGTAATCTGGGCTTGTGTCCTGGTTCATTTCTCCAATGTTTCTTCTTGGTTTAACCACTATGTATGGTGTGTTATGAGTTCCCTTCTCAGTACTATTCAGTCCACTGATCACTCTCGCCTGAGTTGACTTGTGTCTAAGTAAGGTACTGTAAGAGTTGACAGTTGTGGAAATTAGCAGTTGTTCCAATGTCTCCATCCTTGAAGTGAAGCACAGTGGCTGTTAAAGCCTCATTTGTTCTTTATCTTCCCTGTAGGCTATGACAGTCTGTGGGCTTTATAACTCTAAGTAGATTTTTAGCTTAATTACTCACTTCTAACCTACAGATACCATAAGGCAGGGGAGCGATAGCACAGTGGTCATGCGAAAAGACTCCCACACCCCAAGGGTCCAAAGCCCCAGGCCCAAGTCAACGTCTCTGACAGCTGTCAGTGTGAAGAAGGGCTGCAGTCCTTGGCCTGTGAGCACTCCCTGGGTTCTGAGGCAGTTATTCACCGTGTTGTCTCCCAGTTCATCAGGAGAACAGTGTGGGAAGGGTATCACTACACAGCCCCACTGCCAGACCACCGAGAGTGTATGTCTTCTCCTGAGTTGCCCAGTCAGGTCTCGGCCCCCATGTCAGCACAGGGCCTCCTCCAGAGACAGTGGCAGTGGAGACTCACAGTTGCATCGGTTAGGGACCCTCTCCTCCCATCAGCCATCTGTTTGTTGATAAAACTCAGGCCGGAGGTGGCATTTCAACCGGCAGACCGCTGGACTGTTACCAGTCGCTCCTGAGGAGATTCGGGCTTTCAGCCCCAGGAGTGTCTCCTGAGGCCCCTGTCTGCCCACGAGCCACATGTGTTTGCACACACCCGTGACCTGGTGGGTTCCCAAAGTATTCCGAGTTTTGTCTTGTTGAGTTCTCAGGAGGTCTTTGTTATTCTTACTTGCCGGGGGAGAGGAGAGAGACACAGCCGCTGCTGCTCTGCAGCCCTCCTGGGTCTGTCACTAGGTTGCGGCTTGCCCTGTGAAGCCTCTTCCCTCAGCCACGCGAGCGAGCGCCACGGGTGACTGGACTCTCAGCAGAGCGTCTGCCTGGACCCTGGGGTTTAGCTCATCCGTGGAAGCGGCTCTGGAGCTGAGTTTAGAACGAGCTGGAGTTCGATCACTGAGCACTTTGACCGGGAGAATGTGCTCCCAGCTGGCCGGTAGCGCAGTGGGTTAAGTGTACAAGGCACAAAGCACGAAGACTCGTGCAAGTATCCCGGTTCAAACCCCAGCTCCCCACCTTCAGGGGAAAGCTTCATAAGCAGGGGAGTAGGTCTGTAGGCGTCTCTTTCTCTGTCTTCTCTCTCCTCTCAATTTCTCTCTGTCCTATCCAAAAAAATCTATTTTTAGAAAAGGCCACCAGAGCAGTGGATTCATAGTGGAGGCACTGAGCCCCAGTGATAACCCTGGAGGCCAGAAACAAACAATACACACGGGCCTGAGTTCAAGCCCTCAGGCCCCACATGCAGGGGAGGCTTTGTGAGAGCTGAAGCAGGGCTGCGGGGTCTTTGTCCCTTCAATCCCCCTCGGTTTCTGGTCGTCTCTATCCAATAAATAAGTAAAGACAATACAAAAAATAGATGCATAATCACATTATTGGCTAGAGACAGAAACTGACAGGGAAAGACAGCGAGGGAGAGACACCTGCAGCACCACTCATTCTGCAGGGCCTGAACCCGTCCTTGTGCCCTGTGACGCGTGCGCTCAGCCAGGTGCCACCGCCTGGCCTCCCGGGTGCCTGTGTTTCACACGCTGCCCAGGTGAGACCCGTCTCTGCTGCGCTTTCTTTGAGTCTCTCCTCCTCAGGGACCTCCCAGAAACTTCTTCAAGGAAGTTCATCTACGCCGATGACATCTGCTGTGCAACTCAGGCATCCAAGTTCGACATCCTCGAGGAAACACTCACGAAAGACATGTCTCTGATATCTGATTACTGTAAAAAATGGCGACTAATCCCCAGCACTGCAAAAACGGTATCATCTGTTTTCCATCTACACCATGCCTCGGCCTCGCGTGAGCTTAATGTGCAGCTTGGCGGTACGAGAATCCGGCATGAAGCCCAGCCAGTCTGTCTTGGCGTTACTCTCGATCGCACTCTGTCATTTCACGAACATCTCATAAAAACTGCAGCAAAGGTGGGCGCGAGGAATCACATCATTGCAAGACTGGCCAGCTCCTCATGGGGCGCGAGCGCTCCCACACTGCGATCATCATCTCTGGCATTATGCTATTCCACTGCAGAATACTGTGCCCCAGGATGGTTCCGTAGCCCCCATGTCGATTCCAAATTATATTCCTCCATGAGGATCATTTCTGGAACCATCCGTTCCACCCCGGTTCCATGGCTGCCAGTTCTTAGCAACATCGCCCCGCCAGATATTCGTCGGGATGTGGCATCATCTAAGTTCATTTCCCACGTCTACGCTCGACCGGACCTGCCAATATACGTGGATATCTTCGCCCACCCTGTCCAACGCTTGACGTCTCGTCACCCAATCTGGTCCCCTACGCCTACACTGAACTTCTCTGTTCCAGTCTCTTGGAAACAGAGTTGGCAGTCAGCTGAGGTCAAGAACAAACACCTCATCGCAGACCCCTGCGAGCGTCAACCGGCTTTGACCTAGCACGTTATGATCGGGCCCTCCTCAATCGCTATCGAACAGGCCATGGCCGGTGCGCCGCTATGTTCCATCGCTGGGGAGCCAGAGACGACCCGAACTGCCCCTGCGGCTCCAGACAGACTATGACCCACACAGTCAACGACTGCCACCTCTCCAGATTCAAAGGAGGTCTCGAAACTTTACATCAGCCTCAACCTGACGCTGTTGACTGGCTACGGAAGAAGGGCAAACGCTAGAAGAAGAAGGGACCCAGAGATTCTAGGCTCCCTCCCCAGAATCTCAGTGCCCCTGAGGCAGCAGGTCCAGCGCCAGGAAAGTCCACCCCTGCGCCTGCACCCTGCTGCCCACACGGGCTCCTCTCTCGCTCCCCCTCTCCCTCTCTCCTCTCTCTCTCCCTCTCTCTCTCTCCCTCTCTCTCCCTCTCCCTCTCTCCTCTCTCCCTCTCTTTCTTTTTTTTTTTTCACACCACTTGCACTTAACCCGCTGCACTACTGCCCAACCCCCCTCTCCAGCCCCACCCCCCCCTTTTTTTTTTTTTTACCAGAGCAAGGCTCAACTCAGACTTATGGTGGTGCAGGGGACTTTGAGGCCTCAGGCAGGAGAGTTTCTTTTTTTTTTTTTAATAATTTATTTCTTTATTGGGGAATTAATGTTTTACATTCAACAGTAAATACAATAGTTTGTACATGCATAACATTCCCCAGATTCCCATTTAACAATACAACCCCCACTATGTCATTCATCATCCTTCATGGACCTGTATTCTCCCCACCCACCCACCCCAGAGTCTTTTACTTTGGTGTAATACTCCAATTCCATTTCAGGTTCGACTTGTGTTTTCTTTTCTAATCTTGTTTTTCAACTTCGGCCTGAGAGTGAGATCATCCCGTATTCATCCTTCTGTTTCTGACTTATTTCACTCAACATGATTTTTTCAAGGTCCATCCAAGATCGGCTGAAAACGGTGAAGTCACCATTTTTTACAGCTGAGTAGTATTCCATTGTGTATATAGACCACAACTTGCTCAGCCACTCATCTGTTGTTGACACCTGGGTTGCTTCCAGGTTTTGGCTATTACAAATCATGCTGCCAAGAACATGTGTACACAGATCTTTTTGGATGGATGTGTTGGGTTCCTTAGGATATATCCCCAGGAGAGGAATTGCAGGATCATAGGGTAGGTCCATTTCTAGCCTTCTGAGAGTCTCCAGACTGTTCTCCACAGAGGTTGGACCCATTGACATTCCCACCAGCAGTGCAGGAGGGTTCCTTTGACCCCACACCCTCTCCAGCATTTGCTGCTGTCACCTTTTCTGATGTATGACATTCTCACAGGAGTGAAGTGATATCTCATTGTTGTCTTGATTTGCATTTCTCTGACAATCAGAGACTTGGAGCATTTTTTCATGTGTTTCTCGGCCTTTTGGATCTCTTCTATGGTGAATATTCTTTCCAAGTCCTCCCCCCATTTTTGGATGGGGTTATTTGTTGTCTTGTTGTTGAGTCTGGCAAGCTCTTTATATATGTTGGTTATTAAACTCTTATCTGATGTATGGCATGTAAAGATCTTCTCCCATTCTGTGAAGGGTCTCTTGGTTTGGGTCGTGGTTTCTTTTGCTGTGCAGAAGCTTTTTAATTTGATGTAGTCCCATAGGTTTATACTTGCCTTAGTCTTCTTTGTAATTGGATTCATTTCATTGAAAATGTCTTTAAAATTTATGCGGAAAAAAGTTCTTCCAATATTTTCCTCTAAGTATCTGATAGTTTGTGGTCTAACATCCAAGTCCTTGATCCACTTGGAATTTACTTTTGTATTTGGTGAAATACAGTGATTCAGTTTCATTCTTCTGCATGTTTCAACCCATTGTTTCCAACACCCTTTGTTGAAGAGACTCTGTTTTCCCCATGTAATAGTCTGGGCCCCTTTGTCAAAGATTAGATGTCCATAGGTGTGGGGCCTAATTTCTGGGCTCTCAATTCTATTCCACTGGTCAGTGTGTCTATTCATGTTCCAGTACCAAGCAGTTTTGATGACAATGGCTCTATAATACAGTTTGAGATCTGGCAGTGTGATGCCTCCGGTTCTGTTCTTTTTTCTCAAGATTGTTTTGGCAATTCTAGGTCTTTTCTGGTTCCAGATAAACATTTGTAGCATTTTTTCTATTCTCCTAAAAAATGTGCTTGGGATCTTGATGGGGATAGCATTAAATTTGTAGATGGCTCTGGGTAATATATTCATTTTGATGATGTTAATTCTTCCAACCCATGAACATGGAATATCTTTGCACTTCTTTGTGTCTTTTTCAATTTCTTTGAGTAGTGACTCATAATTTTCAGTATACAAGTCTTTCACTTCTTTGGTTAGGTTTACTCCTAGATATTTTATTGTTTTTGTTGCTATAGAAAAAGGAACTGATTTCTGGATTTCAATTTCTTCTAACTTAGTGTTTGCATAGAGGAATGCCACTGACTTTTGAATGTTAATTTTATAGCCTGACACAT
Organism: Erinaceus europaeus; assembly: GCF_950295315.1. Taxonomy (NCBI): domain Eukaryota; kingdom Metazoa; phylum Chordata; class Mammalia; order Eulipotyphla; family Erinaceidae; genus Erinaceus; species Erinaceus europaeus. The sequence continues at coordinate 44,946 of NW_026647813.1, forward strand.
TACTGTATTGCCTGATGATTTCCAAAAGCTTCTTGCTGGATTCCTTAGGTTTTTCCATGTATACTATCATGTCATCTGCAAATAAGGAGAGTTTGACTTCTTCTCTTCCAATCTGTATGCCTTTAATTCCTTGCTCCTGCCTGATTGTTATGGCAAGAACGTCCAACACTATGTTGAATAGTAATGGTGATAGTGGGCAGCCCTGTCTAGTACCTGATCTGAGTGGAAATGCTTCCAGTTTTTCACCATTGAGTATGATGTTGGCTGTAGGTTTGCTATATATAGACATCACTATCTTCAGGAATTTTCCATCTATTCCCATTTTTTGTAGTGTTTTGATCATAAAGGGATGTTGGATTTTGTCAAAGGCTTTCTCTGCATCTATTGATATGATCATGTGGTTTTTGGTCTTGCTTTTGTTGATGTGGTGGATCACATTGATTGATTTACATATATTAAACCAACCTTGCATGCCTGGGATAAACCCCACTTGGTCATGATGAACAATCTTTTTGATATATTGCTGTATCCGGTTGGCTAGAATTTTGTTCAATATTTTCGCATCTATGTTCATCAGAGATATTGGTCTGTAGTTTTCTTTTTTGGTTGTGTCCCTGTCTGCTTTTGGTATCAGGGTGATGTTGGCTTCATAGAAGCTGGCAGGGAGTATTCCAGTGTCTTCAATCTTCTGGAAGACTTTTAAAAGTAGAGGTATTAGTTCTTCTTTGAAAGTTTTGTAGAATTCATTTGTAAAACCATCTGGTCCAGGACTTTTATTTTTGGGAAGATTTTTGATAACTGTTTCAATTTCATTAGCTGTGATGGGCCTGTTCATGTTATCCACTTCCTCTTTACTTAGTTTTGGAAGTTGGTAGGTATCTAGGAAATCATTCATTTCTTCCAGGTTCTCTAGCTTGGTGGCATATAGTTGTTCATAGAAGCCTTGCATGATATGTTGAATTTCTGCAGTGTCTGTTGTGATTTCTCCTCTTTCATTTACTATCCGATTTATTTGGGTCTTCTCCCTTTTTTGTTTTGTGAGTCTGGCTAAAGGTTTGTCGATTTTGTTTACTCTTTCGAAGAACCAACATTTACTTTCATTGATCTTTTGTATGGTTTTCCTATTCTCAATGTTATTTATTTCTGCCCTAACTTTAGTGATTTCTGTCCTGGTTGCTTTAGGATTCCTTTGTTGTTCTTCTTCTAGGTCCTTGAGATGTGCAATCAGGCTGTTTATTTGTGCCTTTTCTTGTTTCCTAATGTGTGCTTGTATAGCTATGAACTTCCCTCTTAGGACTGCTTTAGCTGTGTCCCAAATATTTTGATAGCTTGTGTCTTCATTTTCATTGAACTCTCGAAACATTTTGATTTCTTCCTTGATTTCCTCTTTGACCCAGAAGTTGTTAAGAAGTGTACTGTTGAGCTTCCACATTTTGGCACTGTTACTAATCTTTTGTTGATTGTTAAGTGTTAGTTTAATTCCACTGTGGTCTGAGAAGATGCTTGGGATGATTTCAGTGCTCTTGAATAGGCTGATGCTGTCTTTGTGGCCTAACATATGGTCTATCCTTGAGAATGATCCATGTGGATTTGAGTAAAATGTGTATTCCAGTTTCTTGGGATGAATGACTCTGAAAATGTCCAATAGTTCTATTTTATCTATCTCTTCATTTAGCTCCCTTATGTCTTTACTGATTTTCTTCCTGGATGATCTGTCAAGTTGAGATAGTGGGGTGTTGAAGTCCCCTACTATGATTGTGTTACTGTTAATATATTGCTGTAGCTCTTTCAGTAGAAGTTTGATGTATTTAGATGGCTTCTCATTGGGTGCATAGATATTAATAATTGTTAAGTCCTCTTGATTGACTGATCCTCTGAGCATTAAGTAGTGTCCATTCCTATCTTTTTTAATCTTATCTATTTTAAAGTCTATCATGTCAGATATGAGAATAGCTGTTCCTGCCCTTTTGTGTGGGCCATTGGCTTGTATGATAGTTTTCCATCCTTTCACTTTAAGTCTGTGTTTGTCTTGTTGAGTTAGGTGAGTTTCCTGTAGACAACATATTGTTGGGTTGTGTTTTCTGATCCATCTTCCTACTCTGTGTCTTTTAATAGGTGAATTCAGGCCATTGACATTTATTGATATCAAAGATTGAAGATATTTTAACGCCATTCTTGAAGAGTTTTAGAGTGTCTTGATATATGTCCTATTTGTGGTGCTCTGACTGTTTATAGGAGACCTTTCAGAACTTCTTTCAGGCCAGGCTTGGTGATGGTTGCTTCCTTCAACTGTTGCTTGTCTGAGAAGGTTTTGATGCCTCCATCTAGTCTGAATGACAGTCTAGCAGGATATAGTATTCTTGGCTGAAAGCCTTTCTCATTGAGCACTCAATAGATATCTTGCCATTCTCTTCTGGCCTGTAGTGTTTGTATGGAGAAGTCTGCTGCTAATCTTATGGGTTTTCCTTTGTAGGTGACTCTTTGTTTTTCTCTTGCAGCCTTGAGGATCCTTTCTTTATCCTTATTCCTTTCCATTCTAAGTATGATATGTCTTGGTGTCTTTAGGTCTGGGTTAATTCTGTTTGGGACCCTCTGGGCTTCTTGAATCTTTATGTCTTTGGTGTTGTCTAGACTAGAGAAATTTTCAGCTATTATGGCCTGGAGAATGCTTTCTTCCTCTCCTTCTCTTTCTTCCTCTGGTAAGCCAATAATGCGTATATTGTTTCTTTTGAAGTCATGCCATAGGACTCTGTTGTTGTTTTCAGCATCTCTTAATCTCTTTTTGAGATCTCTTACTTCTTTTTTAGTTGTCTCTAATTCATCCTCAATCTTGCTAATTCTGTCTTCAGCCTCATAGATTCTATTCTCTCTGCCCTCTACTGCTTTCTGGAGTTCATCTATTTTGTTGCCCTGCTCTGATACTGTTTTAGCTTGTTCAGCTAGTTGCCTTCTTAGCTCAGCGATTTCAGCTTTCAGCTCTCTAATAACCATGAGATAATTAGAATTTTCTTCCATATTCTCATTTGTTGTTCCTGCATTTCTGATTACAATTTTTTCAAATTCTTTACTCACTCCTGTTATTATTTCCTTAGCTAATGTTTGGATGTTGAAATCGTTGTTTTGTGCTTCACCCTCTGGAGGACTTTTAGCTGGACTCTTGTCCTGGTTCGAGTCTCCAATATTTTTTCTTGTTGTTTTAACCATTTTATATATGTTAACAGTTTTTTCAATCCCTGAGTTGGAGCTCAGTGGTGTAAAAGCCTCTTTGTTTTTCTTCCCTGTAGGCTATGGGAGCCTGAGGGCTTTTAAACTATCAATAGGCTTCTTAGCTTAATCACTGACTCCTGACCAAGAGATAAAGCAGGGTGTGGCAGAGATAATCTAGTGGTTATGCAAAGAGACTTTCACAGCCCCTCAGCTATGCCACCGAGGTATAGGTCTTCTCCTGAGTTTCCCGGTTAGATCTCTGTCCCCTGGTGTCCCTCCCTGTTGCTGCTCCAGATTCTGAGGGTAGTAGCAATGGAGACTCAGAGTTGCACTTGGTGAGTCTCTGGGGAGTCCTCTCCTCCTGTCAGCTGTCCCCTTGTTGGTGGAGCAGACTGGAGGTGGTGTCTCCACTGATAAACTGTTGAACTGTTAGCAGCCACTTAATCTCTCCTTAGGCCCCTCTCTCCTCTCTGTCACCAGCCACGCGTGTTTGTACTCACGGGTGATTTACTGGGTTCCTGTGGTCATTCTAGTCCTGTCTTGTTTCGGTCCGCGTGGTCTCCTTTGGTATTCCTAGTTGATCCGGGAGAGGAGAGGAGAGGAGAGGAGAGGAGAGGAGAGGAGAGGAGAGGAGAGGAGAGGAGAGGAGAGGAAGCCATCTGCTGCTCGTAGCTCCGCCTCCAGAAGTCGAATAGTCTCCCTCTCTTTCTCTCCCTCTTCTTTCTCCCTCCCTCTCCCTCCCTCTCCCTCTCTCTTCCTCTCTTTCCCTCTGTCTCTCTCTCCCTCCCTCCCTCTCTCTCCCTCCCTCCCTCTCTCCCTCTCTCTCTCCCCCTCTCTCCCTCCCTCTCTCTCTCTCCCTCTTCTTTCTCCCTCTCTCCCTCCCTCTCTCTCCCTCCCTCTCTCTCTCCCTCTCTCTCCCTCCCTCTCCCTCCCTCTCCCTCTCTCTTCCTCTCTCTTTCCCTCTCTCTCTCCCTCTCTCTCTCTCCCTCTTTCTCTCCCTCTCTCTCTCTCCCTCTTTCTCTCCCTCCCTCCCTCTCGCTGAGGCTCAGTGCCGGCATCACAAATCCACTGCTCGTGGAGGCCATTTTTCCTATTTTATCGGATAGAGACAGAGAGAAATTGAGATCGGAGGGGGAGAGAGAGGGAGAGGGAGACAGCTGCAGCCCTGCGACACGGCTCGTCAAGCTTCTCCCCTCGGGTGGGGAGCCGGGGCTCCAACCTGGGTCCTCGCTCGGGCCCCTGGTGCTCAGTGCTGCGTGAGCTGACGTGCGCCCTGCCTGCCCGCAGCACCAGCGTGGCTCCGCCACCGGTCCCGGCTGTGGGTGTCAGTTCAGCTGGACTCCTGTCGGTGTCTCCGGTTTGGAGGAGCCGCTCAGCGACTCCTGGGCGTCCTCTCTGTGCCCCGGGAGCCATCAGGCGGGGCCGGCCGCCGGTGTCCAGGGTGGGAAGCCGGGTCCGTCAGGCAGAGGCCCTGTGAGCGCGAGTGCTGGAGTCCCCGGAGGCCAGGCCGTCCCCACAAGGCGCCTGTGACTCCGGGCTGCACGGCCACGTCGGGGCTGTGACACCCCACAGGGGTGTGTATTTTATCTAGGTATACTTTTTAGTCGTCAAAAATTGAACTTACTTATCATTACTGGACAGAGACAGCGAGACACTGAGGGGGAGAGAGCGAGGGAGAGAGACAGACCACCCGCGGCCCTTCTTCACCGCTCGTGAAGCTTCCTCCTTGCAAGTGCGGAGCGAGGGCTCGGACCCGGGTCCTCGCGCTGAGCACTACGTGTGCTTAACCCACTGCGCTACCTGCCGCCCGCCCCCCAGGTGTCTCTTTCTATCTCCCTCTCTATGTCCCCCTCAATTTCTGTCCTATTGAATAAGAAATATAAAAAGGGTGAGGTAGGCACCACAATGGCTATGCAAACAGACTCTCATGCCTAAGGCTCCAAAATCCCAAATCAGTCCCCCGCAGCACCATAAAGCAGAGCTGAGCAGTGCTCTGGTTTATTTGAAAAAGGGGGGGAGCCGGGCGGGTCGCGCAGCGGGTTAAGCGCAGGTGGCGCAAAGCACAAGGACCGGCGTGAGGATCCTGGTTTGAGCCCCCGGCTCCCCACCTGCAGGGGAGTCGCTTCCCAGTGAAACAGGCCTATAGTTGTCTGTCTTTCTCTGCCTCTCTCTGTCTTCCCTCCTCTCTCCATTTCTCTCTGTCCTATCCAACAACAATGACGCCAACAACAACAATAATAACCACAACAAGGGCAACAAAAGGGGAAAAAATTAAAAATAAATAAATAAATCACATTTTTTTAAAAAGATAGAAATATAAGGTCCAGGAGCAATGGATTCATAGTGTCTGCACCAAGCCCAGCAGTAACCCTGGAGGCAAAGAAATAAATGAGTAAAATAAAATAAAGATTCACGTGTGTGTGTGTGTGTGTGTGTGTGTGAGAGAGAGAGAGAGAGAGACGGGGGGGGGCCCTGCTTGGCTCTGGCTGTGCGTTGCTGGGATCCAGTCAAGCTCTGAGACCTCAGGTCTGTTGCTGCTCTCAGTACCTGCAGCTCAGCTGGGAGTTTGGAAGCCGGACACAGGGG
>NW_026647814.1:0-105468 GCF_950295315.1 Erinaceus europaeus
ATACCTTCCACTTTCTGCATCCCACAATGACCTTGGGTCCATATTCCCAGAGGGATAAAGAATAGGAAAGCTATCAGGGGAGGGGATGGGATATGGAGTTCTGATGGTGGGAATTGTGTGGAGTTGAACCCCTCTTATCCTATGGTTTTGTCAGTGTTTCCTTTTTATAAATGAAAAATAAATAAATAAAATAAAAAAAATTTAAACCATTATAGTCTTCCCCTCAGTGTTATCATTTTTAGCATATATCTTTCTAAGAATGCATCTATCATTCTATGTTTTATTCGTATTCTAATTTAGAATCAGATAAAAGCCAGACAAAAATAAGAATAGGAAAAATTTGAAGAGAATATTTAAATTGCCGGATTGGATTCTTAAAATGAATAAAAATGTCATATACTTTTGATACACAAGGATATTTATAGTACATCCTAAAAGAGACTGTGAAACTACCTAATTTGAAACATTTTTTTCTATTGTCACCTAAAAATCTGTATCTCTCAATGATTTCTATTATATACAATAAGCATGATATCAAAGTAAAGATTTCTTTACCACTTTTTTTATTAACAACATAATGTTTCAATATAGCCATATACAAATATATTCAGAATAGTCTAAGTACACCACATTTATGAGAATATTTGGACCTATATTTTAATTCAAGAATTCATAACACTCTGGTCTATTTTATCACTCTCTTACTCAGTTTATTTTAAACTTAAAACATTTTATATGCCTCACTCAACACAGATGTGTGAGGAGGACCGAGATAATATTGGAATCTGAAAAACATCAACACCTACTTTGTGCTGACTGACTTAAGAATTAATGTAAATCATTATTTTAGGAGGAACAACAGTATCTGTTTCAGAAATACTCCTTTTATTGACAAATGTCTGTGATTTCTTTTCTTTGCCTCAAGTCGTGTTCAATTTGTTTTTTGGCCAACTGCAGTGTTTTTGGTCAGGTTTATTACATTACTTTGAAATAAATTATTTATCCAGCCCTACTAAATAATATATACTCTTGAAATATTCCATGGATGAATAATTTGCAAAAATTTTTTCCAGCAGAATTACTGCTGGAGCTTGGTCCCTGTGCCAATGAATCCACTGCTCCTGGCAGTCATCTCCCCTCTCCCTTCCCTCCACCACTTTTCTTTTCTTTTTTTTTTTTTTTTTGACTTGGAAGGGTGATGGCACACCTGGTTGAGCACACATGTTACAATGTGCAAGGACCTGGGTTTGAGTCCCCAGTTCCCACCTGCAGGGGCAGAGGTTTTCAAGTAGTTAAGTAGTGCTGCAGGATTCTCTCTGTCTCTCCCTCTCTCTATCTCCCCTTTCCCTCAGAATTTCTGGCGGTCTCTATCCAATGAATAAATAAAGATAGTAAAAGAAATAAAAAAGAAGTTGAGAAAGGAGATAGAGAGAAGAAGATAAAGAGAGACACTTGCAGCACTGCTTCGCTACTATTGGAACTTCCCCCCTGCAGGTGGGCACCATGGTTTTGAACCCAGATCCTTATACATAAGAACATGTGTGCTCAACCCGGAGCCTCATAATTTGCAAAAAAAATTAGAGTAAAAAAGAGTTTCTTCTTTTCTAATTAACCTCAACAGAACAGAAATAAGCTATCAAATGAATCACTACAGTCCTTTGACACCATGAATGATATTTTAAGCTGTTTAGAATGAAATTCATAGTAAGTTATACTGTGAACACATACATGTATTCTTTAGAATGTCCTTCCTTTTTGTGTTTATTTTTGTTGATCTTTACAATCTATTGAGATTCCTTCTCAATAATTAACATGAAGGAAGTTAGTTGTTTTTTTTTAAGAATATTACTATCTGGGGGCTTGGTGGTGGTGCACCTAGTTGAACACACATGTTACCATGCACAGAATGCAAGGTTCAAGGCCCTGGTCCTCATATGCAGAAGGAAGCTCCATAAGTAGTGATGCAATGCCACAGGTGTGTCTCTTACCCTTCTTCTCTGTCTCTCCCTCCTAAATTTCTCTGCCTCTATCTAAAATAAATAAATAAATATAGAAAATAATTTATTGTTAATTAAAATGTACATGTGTCTCATTATGGATTCTGTATTTTCTGAATGGTACCCATCATTTGAATAATGGACTTTTTTCTGTATCCTTTCCTTCTTTATACAAATATATGGTCTTTTTGTGAAATACAACAAATCAATTCTAATGGTTATAATGACAAAAAAGTATTATATTTCTTTTTTTTTCTTAAAAGTATATTTATAGATGAGAAAGATGAGTGGAGAGAACCAAAGCATCATTCTGGTGCATGTTATGGTAAGGATCAAATTCAGGAACTCACACATGAGAGTCCAGTGCTTTATCCACTTTATCACCTCCAGGACAAACCACTAATTTTTTTCTCCTATCTTTTTTTTTTTTTTTTTTTTTGCATCCAGGGTTATCACTGGGACTCGGTGCTTGCACTATGAATCCACTGCTCCTGGAGGCCATCTTTCCCATTTTGTTGCCCTTATTGTAGTTATTATAGTTGTCATAGCTACTGTTGTTGCTGGATAGGCAGAGAGAAATCAAGAAAGGAAGACAGAAAAGAGGAGAGAAAGATAGACACCTGCAGACCTGCTGTAGCACCTGTAAAGCAATCTCCCTGCAGGTAGGGAGCTGGCGGCTCGAAACCGAATGCTTACTCAGGCCCTTGCACTTTGCGCAATATGTGCATTTAAAATTTTTTTACTATCAATAGGGTTATTTCTTGGGCTCGGTGCCTGCACAACAAATCCTCCTTGTTGTTCCTCTTGACCGTTTTTTCTTAACCTTTCTTTTCATTAGATAGGACAGAGAAATTGAGAAAGGAGGTTGAAATATAGGAGAAACACACTTGCAACACTGTTTGACCACTTCTGAAGCTTCTCTCCTGCAGGTGGGAAAAAGAGTTTGAACCCAGGTTCTTGTGTGCTCAACCAGGTTTGCCAACTTGCAGCACTCCATTATTTTTATGAAAAGAAGACTTGACTATTCCACTTCTTGAACACAGACAAAATGCATTTACTTGGAAAATGGTACAGGGGATCACAGAGAAGCACCATTCCTTTCCCTTCTTTCACTCTGACCTCAGGGCGTTCTTCAGGTGGGAAAGGGTCAAGATCTAATTATGAAAATAAGAAGAAATAATAGTAATAATAAAAGTCACTTTCTGGTCAATAGAAAGAGAGAGTTTCATAAAGCTTATCTTTAATTCTCTCTGGGGAATAACACTTCTCAGTTGAATTGGTGAAACTGGGACCACTGAAGACCCTTCCTGAGAGAGGACTTTAGAGATGAGAAGGGACAAGTAAAAGGCAGGGTGTGAACATGAAGATTGCCAGTTCCTAACTCCTTTTCAAAGTTTTCTTTTGTCCTCAGCTCCAAAATTTTAAAATTTTTATTATTTATTTATTTTTTACCAGAGAACTGCTCAGCTCTGGCTTATGGTGGTCAGGGGATTGAACCTGGGACTTTGGAGCCTCAAGCACAAGAGTCTCCTTGCATAACCATTATGCTATCTACCCCCACCATTTCTTTAAATTTTTGAAATGTACTTAGAACTTACATTTTGCTTAGTTGCCTGATATTCTAATGTTTGGTCTTTTGTTTTACTTACATAAATGCATATTTTGTTTTAATCACTACCCCCATTCATTCACTCCATTTCCTTACCTATGAAAAATACTCTCATTTCTGCTACCTTCCACAAATAACATATTTTAATAAGTTGCCACTCTAAGTGTTAGCTCTTTGTAGAAAACATTTCAAATCCACATTTCTAGTCCTGATGATCACCTGAAAGTCATCCTGATCCTCAAACATCTAATGGATGTTTTGATGCAAATGATAATGTTGTCATAATCCTGTACTTGAAACAATCATTTCATACTAGAAGCAATCATTTCAAACTTCCTCTTGTCCCTGAATCTAGCTTTACTTGTTCCCATGTAATTTTTAAAGCAAGCGGGATGTCTGATACTTTTCTTGTACCTCTTTATAAAATATTTAAATTTGTCTTTCCTTCAGTGAAATGTAATTTGCTATTTCTTCAAGACTTGTGCTTATTGTTCACATTTCTATAGCTATTCTACCAATATAGTTTTCATAACTTTTTTATTGCCTCCTGGAAAATGCCGTCATATAGGCTCTTGTAAAATCCTACTTTGTTCTATAATCCAACTGCAAAAATTTCAAATATTGGTATGCAAAGCCATAATAGATCATTCAGTCCAACCCCTCTCTCAGTGAGTAACTTTATTTCCAGAATAGGCTCTGACTTTTAGATTAACAGATTTTTTTGTTAAAATATATTTCAGTTTCACTTTGTTAAGGGAAAATTAACTTAAACCTTAAAGAATTTATTGAGTTACTTAAAATTTAATTCACTCTTTTTTTTTTCCATACCAGAGCACTGCTCAACTTTGGTTTATTATAGTGTTCTGGGATTAAATGTGAGACCTCAAAGCCTCAGACACTAAAGATATATTTTTTTTACATAACCATATGATATCTCCCTAGCCCTAGAGTTTTCTTAGTAAGTGAAATTAAATACTGAAGAATATGATTTTGTGTGGTAGAGCCAAGAATAAATTTTCAGTTTCTGAAATATGAGTGGTAGTAAACCCATTGTGAATATATGATGTAGTGTTTCTAACAATACTAGCTTTTTAAAAAATACTTTATTACACACACACACACACACACACACACACACACACACACACACATATATATAGAGAGAGGTGCCACAGAAGTTTCCTCCCACAAAGTGACATAGTAAGCATTCCAAAATGGTACGCAGAAATAGGCACCCTCCAAAATGATTTATCTCTTCAGTCCCAAAGCTAGTTTTTAGAAAGTTATACACAACCCTTCATAACATGGTCTTCGTTTATTTTCCAGTGTCCATCATGGTATTTTGCTCTTTTTTTTTTTCCTACACTGTCAAAGCCATTGGTCTTGGAAGGCGTAGCTCATATAAAGACCTGTTCCATTATTTTCCTTTATTATCTTTATATATCTTCTTACTGAACTCTTAAATATAATGACATCTAACTTTTATGTTACTTAGGTAGATACAATGACCATTTTTAAAGTTTCAGTTACTTACATCCAATGCTCAGAGTTGCTTTAATGCTTCTGACCATCCCATAGTTATTTGATGCCAAGCAGTAGTAAATTCCAGCATCTTTTTGTTTATCAGGGTTGTTTATAACAAGGTTTCCTCCTACCATGGTGTACTGATCATTTGTCAGATCAACATTACCATTATTCATTCTCCATCTATGTGAAAAACAAAAAACAAAAAAGGTTATATCAAAGGTCAAACAATATAGTGAGCTAAAATGGTTCCAAAGTGCTATGAATACAATTCTATGTGAAGTCAGGGATTAAGCAGATAACTCACAGTGGCATTTCTTAACACCATATCATTCCATGTTTCCTCCAGCCTCATAGTTTATAATTTACCTCAGATACATAATGGTGAATGTTAAAATGTGTTACATATTTCATCTTTTATTATGAGGCATGTCTAAGAACAAGTATTTCATGGAAGCTGCCAAAAGTGGTTTTATTATAGAATTACGTTAATCATAAGTAAATGCCTATGTATATATGATTAATGCAAAACCAAAAATAAAGTATGGCATACGTTATTTCTGATTCAGAGCATCTGAGTGATTTTTCACTGAAATAAACTAGCTGAAATCAGGGTTTGTCTCACCAGACAGTATGTTCCACATACCTAGAGGTTTTAGCATAATTTGAAAATAATTTATAATGTCAACTGAATCTTATTTCCAAATCACAAATATACTACTATAGCTTATTTATGGGGGTTATGATAAAAATAAATTGACTGGGAAGAAGATTCTGACTTTCTTAGTGATATGATTATAGGAATAGATGCAGAAAGTAATTTTCATTTAAGCAGGTCATCAACATAATTCTGTCATCATTCTGTAACAGGGTTTATCCTTAAGATTTCATGTCTTCTCTGCCTTCAGGAGAGAAACTTCACAAGAGGTGGAGCAGTGCTGCAGGTGTCTCTTTTTCTCTCTACCTCTCTCTCCCTTCTCTATTTTTCTCTATCTCTATTATAATTTTTTTTAAGTTGCTATGTTGTACAACAATTCTATAAGTCAAGCATCATGGTCAAATAGTGAACAATTGCCAGGAACATTTCTGATCAGGATAAGAATCTTACTAAAAAGATCTAGTGAATTTAGAATTTATTTTATTAACTAAAATTATAGAGTATTTTAGTTAAATTTTTACAATACAGGAGGCTTTTTTAAAATCTGTAAAACTGTTTTTGTTTGTTAAAACCTACCAAAATTCCAATTCAATGAGTATAACCTCCTCCTACACCTACCCCTGGTGATTGTTCCTGCTTCAACCATCCAAGGTCAAATTACTTAGCATTCACCAAAGCAAAGGTTCTCTTTGTTGGGAAATTCCAGATGTTCCAACTTTACCACATTATGTTCACTGCAAATCCCTGTTTATTGCCTTAACTTCCTACAAATGAATCTGACTTGTCTTGAAGTGATATAATGACTATTTTTTTCATAAGTTCACCAGTCTGTTTTATTTTCAGGAATATACACATATATTGCAATCCCATTTACATTGTCTTAAAATGCAGTTTTTATTGGCATTCTTACTTTGTGATTAGGTAAGATAATAAGAGTCTCAAAATTGCAAAGTTCTCTGTTGTAGATTTTAGGATGTTGTTATGAATAAGAAATCACCAGAAAACTTGCCATAAAGTTACTGTGTGAATGTAAAATGACATGATTATTAGTTATTATGGCTTATGTTAAGTACCTTATGGCTATGAATGTTAAGTACCTTAAAAATATTAAGCAATTATACATGAACCACCTCATGAGCTTAAGTAACTTTAAACCTTCAAGTGATTTCCATCAGATAAGCTGCACAATATGTTATTTTCTCCCTGCCAAATGCAAATCCCCTTCACAACCAGTGTAATTCTATAATTCTGTATCAGAGTATAACCTTGTGACTTCAACAATGTCATAGTCTATGAATCATGGTCAAGTCATGGAATGTGACTTATAGCTCCATCCTATTTTTAATTTTTTAAATTTATTTAAAAAAGGAGACATTAACAAAACCATAGGATAAGAGGGGTACAACTCCACACAATTCCCACCACCAGAACTCCATATCCCATCCCCTCCCCTGATAGCTTTCCTATTCTTTATTCCTCTGGGAGTATGGGCCCAAGGTCATTGTGGGATGCAGAAGGTGGAAGGTCTGGCTTCTGTAATTGCTTCCCTGCAAAACATGGGTGTTGACTGATCGATCCATACTCCCAGCCTGCCTCTTTCTTTCCCTAGTAGGGTGGGGCTCTGGGGAATCAGAGCTCCAGGACACATTGGTGGGGTTGTCTGTCCAGGGAAGCCTGGTCAGCATCATGGTAACATCTGGAACCTGGTGGCTGAAGAGAGAGTTAACATACAAAGCCAAAAAAATTGTTGAACAATCATGAACCTAAAGGCTGGAATAGTGCAGATGAAGTGTTGGGGGGGTCCTCCATTTTGCAGATAGCTAGTAGGCATATTTCAGTTATATTTCAAAGGGCCTGTAGCTATACTAGTTTGTTTTTTTTTTCCTCTGAGCCTCAAATCTGATATGCAGGTGGATCCAAATTATTGTCTGTGGAGGTGATGTCATGGTTGGAACCCTTTCATAGTATTTTCTAATTTCATTCCAGGCAGTTCACTTCCTAACAAAGTCCCAAACCTAGATATAGACCAGGTCCCATGAGATAGAGCATATGTTCACATATATCCATAAACTAGGGCACATTATATACCTGAAAGCAAAACTACACAATAGTCTGCAGTGAGTCAGTATAAAGTTCCTAATGAAATAGTACCTAATTAAACTTAGATACCTTCCTCACCTACTTCCTATTACAGTTCTCTCACTCACTCCAAACCTAACCTTAGCAAAACAAGGACTGCAAAAGCTGAATAAGGACTAGAGACTTGCATACTTTAATGATGACTCTTTAGTCACTATCAGGCCACCCCATCAGCTGGGGCGCTAGTTGGGGAGTCCTAAGATTTCCAAACAGACCTGATGGGCCCAGACCTCAAATAAATCCCTTTTTCCATTGTTACAGGTCATCTCTATCTGGAACAATAAAAAGACCCCTTTGTGCCCCCCCATAGGACTTTGCCTTCAACTTGGATCAACAACTATATAGAATGTTCCATCTTTGGAAGGGAGGATGGTTCCATCATCCTCTATGCTATACCTGAGGAAGATGTGTTGATATTGGGGCAGCTTGGAACATTCCTACTCATGATCACAGAATGTGAGCTTGTTTCTACATGGATGCAGAGGTCACATAGGCTCCTAAGCTGAATATGGGCCCCAGACCAAATCAAATAGATGGCATTTACAGTCAATAATAATTATACTCCTTCTTCATATCAGGGAGATACTCTCTTCCCTGATACAGCTTTCTGTCCCTTTTCCAGCCATGACATATTTTACTTTAAACTGAGCATCTTCTCCCCCTCCAGATTGCTACACTAATATATGAGTAGTTGGGTCACACTCTCCTTACAATCTGAGAACTAATCTAGCCTGTGAGAGGGAGATACTTATGAATTGGTCACACACAGTTTTGCTTACTTTTACCATTATTTTTTTTTAATTTCAGAAAGAACCATTAATATGAGATCTACTTATAGATGCCAATGCTAATGTAGTCAAACTCACAAAAGCAAAGAATTACAATGGTGGTTCCCAGGCACTCCAGAAATCAGAAATTATAATATGGCTATTCAGTGTGTTTAAATGACAATCTTTGAAGCTCACTCTCTGTGGAATAGTGGTGCTGGCAAGTAACAGCAAGCAAGAAGTACTTGTTTCTAGAAGACTAGGTAAGAACAACCTTTTCCCACTGTGTCTTTTTTCTTTCTTTTTTAATTTCTTAATTTTTTCCCTTTTTGTTGTCCTTGTTTGTTGTCATTGTGGTTGTTGTTGGATAGGACAATCAGACATGGAGAAAGGAGGGGAAGACAGAGAGGGGGAGTGAAAGATAAGACACTTGAAGAACTGCTTCACTGCCTGTGAAGCAACCCCCCTACAGGTGGGGAGCCAGTGGCTTGAACCAGGATCCTTAAGCTGGGCCTTGCACTTTGCACCATTTGCGCTTAACCAGCTGTACCACAGCCGAACTGCCCATTGTGTCTCTCTTTTCTAGCTAAAGGCTGACTTGCTCAGATTCCATGTAGGAATGTCCAGGTGAGCCTCATAATTTTTTTGAGATGCTTTCAATCTACCTAGAAAGACATACTGAAATATATATATACACACACACACACACACACACACACACACACACACACACACACATAGGCACATGGGAGCGTGCATGTATGCATGCGCATGTGCGTGCACACACACACACACACACACACACATGAGTTTGTGAATGTCATAAATACTGTGTTTCAATACCAGATTTGTGATTAACTATCTCTGAAACAAGCTGGATTACTTATTCAGGACAGAGCTCCCTCTTCTGTAAAATTTTACGAGCTTGAATTTGTGCTCTTTTACTTATATTATTCCATGGCAATGTCTATGTGCATAGATTACAAAACTATCATTATGTATAATCTGAGAGACTTGATAAGTCTAGCCCACAAAATATTTTCAGAAAAAATATGGTTGTTTCATAATTTTTAAAAATATTCTCAACTTCCATACATGAAATTGAAACAAACATAATTTTAAAGGGATGGTTGTTTTGTACTTAAATTCATATTATATGAATGATTTTTAAATATAGCCAAAGACAAAAAAATGAGTTGTGTTAGGTTTAAATAAAGAGAATGGGTATTCCCTTAGATGAAATTTTTATAACATTAGAAAGCTATTTTTCTATTCAGGGGAAAATCTATTATTAAAATCAACTATGTTGAATGATAATCTTCAATTAGGTCTGTTGTCATTAACATATTAAAGTCTCAATTTTCCCACAATTATCAAATCTTTATTCACAAACCATTTTACTGTTTAAATTCAAAGTCACAATCGCTTAATTTTGAATCTTATACTTTACATTAGAATAGAAAAATGTTAATATAATATTCTACATTTTCTGAAATATGAACATCTATAACATTTGTAGTTGTTTCTGACAGCAGAAACAGTTGTTTCTGATACCCTAGGAAATCAGAGAGAGAGAGAGAGAGAGAGCAGGAGGGAGGTAGCTGTGTTTAATTTTTCAGTAAGTAGAGACACTTGAGAAAATTTTATCTGGAATATAGATTTACAACTGTTGAAAAGTGCTTTTTCCTAGAATTACCCATGCATCCTCTCTAGTTATTTCTTTAATGGAACAGGTGGTGGCACACCTGGTTGAGTACCTGATTATGTACACATATAACCATGTACAAGCACCCCAGTTTGAACACTTATTCTCTACCTGCAGGGAAGCAGTGATGCAGGTTTTGCAGACCTCTCCTCCTTTCCCACCCTCCCTCTCTCCTCTCAATTTCTCTGTCATATCAAATAAAATAGAAAGAAAATAGATGAATGCCCTAAAATGTAGTTATTTAAGTGTTATGAATTATCTATAGGTGTAAGTATCCAGGTCAATGCAAACAAAAACATTTGAGGCTTAAATGTGTAAACTTATCCTTAGCATGCTCAATACCATGATCTCCAATCATCGTTTTTGAAGTGGGTAATGCTAAATGGCACAGGCATTATCTGTACAGCAAATAGTGAATTATTTGCATACTGTTAAAAAAAGCTGCCCTTTACTTGGACATTAAACAACTTCTTTTAACTTATATACCAAAATTTCTGTTGATATCACTGGACTTTATAGACGGTCACCTGTATTATACCTCACTCTATCAATACAGTATCAGAAATCAATAAACTTTAGTCTAA
This sequence comes from Erinaceus europaeus, assembly GCF_950295315.1. Classification (NCBI taxonomy): domain Eukaryota; kingdom Metazoa; phylum Chordata; class Mammalia; order Eulipotyphla; family Erinaceidae; genus Erinaceus; species Erinaceus europaeus. The sequence continues at coordinate 10,984 of NW_026647814.1, forward strand.
TACTCCCTTCTGAAAAGATCAGTGAGGTCTATGGAAAGAGAAACAGGCTGAATCAGCCTGTCAATGTTTATGTCCAGTGCAAAGACAATTAGAGAAGCCAGACCTTCCAGCTTCTGCTCCCCATGAAGATCTTTGGTCCATACTCCCAGAGAGATAAAGAATAGGGAACCTTCCAATGGAGTGGAGGGGATATGGGACTCTGGTGGTGGGAAATGTATGGAATTGTACCACTTAAAGAGCTAAGGTAGCTTTGGTATTTTTAGAAAAATCAGCTGTTTTCAGACAAAAATATGGTAAACATTCCTATGAAAATATCTCTGCATCCTCCACACTTGTCTTTGACAGAAACACAAAATTTTTCTAAAACTAACGTACTTTTATGTGTAATGACACTAAATATACTGCAGATCATTTAAAAATATTCTTTCATACAACTGACTTGCCAGTGAGAATTAAATTATATTCCCCAAGTTCAGAACAATAGTAAGACATAATCCACTATTTTTCATTTTTATTTTTTATTTATAATACTGAGATTATTTTAATTCCATTGTAGTTATTTGATATAAATACTATATAATGATGAGCTGTTGCATATCTTTTCAAAAATTACACTAAAGGATATAAAGCTATAATTGGCAACAATAGGTATATTTACTTCCAAATAATTGACTAATATCATAAAGACATTTATCATTGTTTTCATAAATCCATATTTTAAATTTTAAATCTTCACATTATTTAATATAAATAATATACAAATGGGGGGTAGGTGGTAGAGCAGCGGGTTAAGCACACATGGTGTAAAGGCATGCGCCAGTTTAGGAATCCCGGTTCCAATCCCCGGATCCCCACCTGCAGGGGAGTGAAGCAGGTCAGCAAGTGTCTATCTTTCTTTGCCCTTCTCTGTTTTCCCCTCCTTTCTCAATTTCTCTCTGTCCTATCCAACAACTACGACAACAACTACATAATAACAACTACAATAATAACATCAACAATGATAAACATCAAGGGGAACAAAAAGGAAAAATAGCCTCCAGGAGCAGTGGATTCATAGTGTAGGCACCAAGCCACAGCATAAACCCTAGAGTGTAAAAAGGAAAAAAAGAAAAAAAAGAAAGAAAATGTAAAACAAACAAACACAATATACAGCTACATTGTCTATGCCTTCTGAGAATTTAATTGAAAGTAAAAAGAAAATTAAGCTAATCACAATTAACAAAGTATATTTACCTATTTAACCCAATTGCCAAAAGCAAATATTGTCAAGTCTCTATATATGGAATTTCATATATATATAGTGCAAACACATGTTGATTGTTATGACATAGTTTACAAATAATTCACAAAGGGAACTTCTTACCTGATAGACAGGTTGTAAACGGTATTATCACAAGCAAATTGACCAGAAACCACATTTTCATCTTTTTTTTTCCCTGTGGAACTTATATTCAGTTTCCCAAAATATTTTAGCCTATGGCAGTTGAATGATGTTACACACCTACACTGAAAAGAAAAGTAGGGTAAATATTCATTATTTGAGGTAAACAGCATTATACCTATTTCATTTTATGTTCTTTATTCATAGAATAAGTGTCAGTTTATTTAAATGTATTTGTAAACCATGTTCTAATGAAAAAAAGTAGGGTTAGCACTAGAGTTTCAGCTACCTCCCAGTGATGATGGTGCATGAACATAAACAGGTTATCTAGCCATATTACTCAGTTTTTATCTCTAACAACAACAACAACAAAATACCTTTCCTCACACATACCAATCAATCAATAAATAAATGTGAAACATATTACAAAGGAGCTCACAAATCATTGGGAGTACAGATGTGCACACAGTGCAGTGGCGCACCTTGAATCTATGTGTATTAAAGTTGAAAACATCCTCATCATTTTAATTAAAACCAATTGAAGAATAAATTATGATGGAACTGCATTTGGCTATAATAGGAAGGGCATTAGAAATAATTTTGGCATACTTAGACTTAAACATGATTAAAGAAAATAGCTTTTTACTGGAGCTCCTTAAAAGCAAAATGTCCTAGGAATTAGGACAGTCAATTGGGACACAACAGGAGCTTCAGCCTGAAAAAACATTAAATCATATTTTCAACCAGTATTCAATTACAGGGAAAAATCATGTGATATAATATTGAATACAATATATAGACTAAGATAGAACATGAAAACAATTCTTAATGGAAATATCTAAAATTATAATGTTCAGTGTGTAAGTTTATTTAAACCTTTATGTAAAGAAGCAAAAATAAAGTTGGAGAGTTTTTAACAATGTACAGACATGTTAAAGGAAATATGTGATCTAATTTATGTTTTTATTTTGATGTGTTTTAAGACAATATTAAATCCTTTGCTTTTTCAATAATCCTACCATTTTACAGGCTGGTAAAAATATTTGATGGCATTACATGGGTCTGGATAAAATGTTTTTTTCTTGTTGGGTACAGACTATTAGCAATGAATAATCACTTATTTCCAGAAGAAGCTGAGCTGAGTTCCCAGAGATAATAATTTAAATGGATGAAAATAACAGCAGAAAATATTTAAAATATCCTTGCTAAAAGGAAAAATACTCAACAGATTATTTTTGAGAGGTCAGGATTAATTGATAACTTATTTAGTTCTCTTGGACACCTGTGAATTGAGAACTATACATCCCTATAGATATTAAGTTTGAACTATTTCATTTTTTTTCAGGACTATTTTTTTATTATGGAGGTTAATGGCTTACAGTAGAGACAGTTGCTCATGCATATGTAAATTTCCTAGTTTTCTGCAAAACACTCGCACCCCCACCCTAGATCTTCCTCTACCATGATGGACTAGAACCTGAAAAACTCCCTGCTCCCACCCCACCTGGCCTTTAGGCCTTTGCTTTGGTGCAATACACCAAACCCCTGGACTATTTAATTTTTATTTAATCTAATCTATTTTATTAAGCAGGGCACTCATAAAAAAGAGAGAAATTTAAAGGGGAAAGCTGAAGAAATATTCTTCTGAGGCAGGGAAATCAATTTGATCATAGATCAAATGATCTATGTAAGGATTTATTTTTTTTTAATTTCAAGGGCACATGGTATCACTAGAATCAAAATGACAGTTACTGAATTGTGCACCCAAGGACCAGGTGGTGTCACAGCTGGTTGAGTGTATGTTACAGTTCAGTTACCTAGGGTTCAAACCCCTATGTCCCTATGGGCAGAGAGGGAGCTTCATAAGTAGTGGGGTAGCATTGTAAATGTCTCTCTCCTGCTCTATCTAACCCTCCCCTCACAATTTATTTTCTCTACTAAGTAAATAAATAAATAATTTAAAAAATTGTGCTCATTGATATATATCCTAAAGTCTGTCTCAGAAATAAGCCTTTGGGTATTTTTTTTGGCATCTAACTTCTCTCACCGTGCTATACATATTATTTAGAATGAGTTTCTTCAATGTGAGGAAGAAAGCAGGGAAGGCAAACAAATAATCTATGCCAAAACTGCTGTGTTAAGTAATTATGCTTGTAAAGATGAATCTAGATGCTTATCTATTAGCATTTTGTCAGTTATAAAGCATGCACAGTTTAGTAGAACCACAATTTCTGAATTGCCTCTTAACAAACTTAAAATCTGAAGAACTCTAAATGATTCTAACTCATATTCAACTTTAATATCAAAGACACCAGTTGCAGTTTACTTATGGAACACAAAGGGAGCTGTATTGACTATTGAGAAAAATAAATAAGAAAATATAAGTCCATGTGAAGAAAAATTACTGTAAATTAGCCTTCAGTTTTTAATTATAATAGAATATATGAGTGGGATTCTGGTATTTTTCATGTCATTAACTTTATAGGTAGTCTGAAAGAAGGCAGATTTACTTATTAAAATTTGCTATAGCTACACAGGTCAAGTGACTTCAGAAATTGAAAAAGATATATAGAACTTTCTAAATCTAGAATGCTATCTACATTTCCTTCTTAGATAACAACTAGTAGATAGTAATGTGTGGCAAATCAAAGTCGATTGGAAAGAGGGAAAGTCTGGATTTCGGCTCAATCACACGCTAGCTATCAACTTTGAACAAGTTATTCAACCTCTGTGCCTTATTGTCTCCATGTGTAAACTATGGAAAGACATCTATGATTTGCATAAGATTGTGCAAATAAAATGCATTTAATAGGACAGAGAGATAGCTCACCTGGTAGGGTACCTGGCCCAGGTTGGAGTCTCAGTATCACATGGAGGTGCAAGAACACCAGGGGAAGTTCTATTGCTATACTCTCTCTCTCATTCTCATGTTCTCTCTCTCACTCCCCCTCCCCTCTCTGAAAAAGACCTATAGCACTGAACTAATACTCAGTCTTATGAAGCTATTAAGTAAATGTTAATTTACTAAAATTATTCCATTGTACCATAAGTCTATCAAGTCACAAAATATGCCATTTGTTCACTGTTGTATCTATAATGCCTGGCATACTGGAGTAATTTAATATACATTTAACAATAAATTAAGATCTACACTGACCATTTGTAACTATATCACAAATCACTTGCCATAAGTAAACAGAAATCTTATTCCTAAAAATAAAGATAGGGTTGTGATTACTAAATGATAAGGAACATCTCTCACAGAGACACTGTCCTTTGTTAGGGATCCCTGCTGCTACAGATATTTTCTTTTTTCAAATTAATTTTATTTATTTATTGGATAGACACAGCCAGAAATTGAGAAGGAAGGGGTGATAGAGAGGGAGAGAGACAGAGAGACACCTGCAGCACTAGTTCACCACTCATGAAACTTTCCCCTTGTAGATGGGGACAGGGGCTTGAACCTAGGTCCTTGTGCCTGGTAACATGTGCACGCAACTAGATGCATCACCATTTGGCCCCCAGATATTTTCTAGTAGAAGATGTTCTATGTTGCAGTATTCCTAATCATCTTGGTACCTGCCACTTTGAATATGCACACTCTAATGAGAAGAGAAAGTTTTTCATAAATTTGAGTATCTCTGCTATCTTTACTTTCATTCTCAATATTGCTGACTTCATTATGACAGTGAGTGATGACTCTGGTGGCCTGTGATTTATTTCATGTCACGGAGGAGTTCTTAGCTGGAATATAAAGTATCGTTCTCATCTTGTTCACACTTTCGTTTCCCCCATGTAATTCATTCTACAGTGTCTGTCGTCATCCCGTCACTTGTGGCTGCCTGATAATATCACTCAGCGGTGAAGTACAGAGGTAGTATGACAGAATCCATTCCTGTTAGAGCAGACCAAACCTGCTCTTGTTTCTCCTCACTCAACATACTATTCAGACTCCCAGCCCCCATGGTCCTGACAGCAAAATTGTTCCAGTCTTTTTTGTATTTTATGTGGGCCATTTTAACCAGCATGAAGTGCTATTTCATTGTGGCTTTAATTTGAATTTCTCTAATAATAAGTGATTTTAAGTATTATTTTCATATGTTTGTGAGCAATCTATATGACTTCTTTGGAGAAGTCTCTATTCAGATCTCTGGTCATCATTTTTAAAGTTGGGTTGCTTGCTTTGTTGTTACTATATATATATATTTTTTTCTATATCAATCCATTGCTATATATGTGATAGCCAAATATCTACTCCCATTTGCTATGTTGACAATTCTTTCAATGGGCAAAAGGTTTTTGTTTTTTTTTTTCAATTTGACCTATTCCAATCTGCTTATTCTTGTTTTAGTTTTCCTTGCCAATGGGTTATCTCTAAGCACATCACCAGCTTTCTTCTATGTATTTCAAAGTTTCAGGACTAATATCTGAGTCTTTAATCCATTTAGTTAAAAGGGTTATTTTTGTACATTATTGTCAAGTTTACCCAACACCATTTGTTCAAGAGGCTTGCTTCTTTCCATCACGTGGTTTCTTCCCTTTTGTCATATATTATATGATCATATTGTGTGGATTTATTTCTGGGCTCTCTAGTCAATTCCATGACTTAGAGTGCTTACTTTTGCTTTTTATACACATACTTTATATTTTTACTATTATTGCTTTGTAGAATTGTTTGAAGTCATGGAGGATAATGCCTCTGTTATTTTTTTTCTCTCTCAGAATATGCTTTGACTATTCATAATTTACTGTAGTTCGCAAAAATTTTAGAATATTTATTTTATTTCCTTGAAGAATTCCGAGAATTTTGATAGTGACAGCATTTGATTTATAAATTGCATTCACTAAGATTGTCATTTTTACATTTATTCTTCAAATTTATTAATATATCTTTCCAGCTCTTTCTGTGTCTTCTTTTATTTCCTGTAACAAATTCTTATAGTTTTCATGATAAACATCTTTCACTTCCATTGTTTGATTTACTCTACCCATGATATATTGTATTTTTAGTGCAAATGTAAATGGGAGTACATTCTATATCTCCCTTTTTTTCTGACACATCATTTGTGCATAGAAATGCAAAAGATCTATGAGTATTGATTTCATATGCAGCCACTTTACTGAATTTATTATTTCTAGAAGTATTTCATAGAATAATTATGGTTTTCTTTATATATTACCATGCTATATGAAAACTTAGTAGCTTATCTTCTCTTCCAATTTGTTTTAAATATTTTCTTTCTCTGCCTAGGACTACCAGCACTGTGTTCAACTTTTGAAGCTTCAGAATTAAAGCCACATGGAGTTGGGTTTTAGTTCTGGAGACATTTTAATTATTGATTTTTTTATACACTTGTAATCAACCTGTTCTGGTTATCTATTTCCTCTGACATAGGTCAGCTTTGGGAAGTTATAGGAATCTAAGAATAAATTAATCTCTCCTAGGGTGTCCCATTTGTTTGCATATAGATGCTCATAATCAAAACTTTACTTATGATGATACTTAATGCTCTGGCTCTAAAGATATTTGCTCAAATGTTGTATTTCCAGGAAATGGTTATGGTTAGAGAAATTTTCTTAGAATTATCACAGATTGTTCTAGGTTAAAAGAGACACCAATATAATCACACTTTTAAACCAGGAAATATGTTATCCTATCTGAAATTCTACCTCTACTGCACAAGTTATTTAATATCCAGTTATGTCACCCAATCTTTTACAGCAGAAATCAAAGCTCTGTCTTCTGTGGGTTATTTCTAATACTAAATAATAAACAAGTGTGTGTGTGTGTGTGTGTGTGTGTGTGTCTGTGTGTGTGTGTGTGTAAGTAGTAGTCTTATGATATATGTTCATAATAGAAGTACAGCATTAAAGTAGAATAAGTGAAATTTTCCAGAATAAAAATTAGTTTTAGATGTTAAAATAATAATTCCTAGACCAGGGATATTTGTATTTAAATGTCATACTGATTAAGCATTTTAAATATACTACTTTATCTCTGTGGCTTAACTTTATGTCATTAAATATGATTCGGACATATGTGAACAGCTTCCTCTAGCAAAGTAATTGCACACTTCAGATGTTTTGCTTCTCTAGTTCTATATTGATTTATTTAAATTCTATCATCAAATTGTTATTTGTCTAACAGTTTCTTTTACAAAGTCATTAGCTGTGTTTTTGCATCTGGTTGCTATGATCAATGAAAATTTCTGAAGAACATGTTCTGAGCCAAGAAATAATGGTGCACATTCAACTAAAAAACCCATACTTTGAAAATGATTGTAAACAATGTTCTTCTCTTACACAACAGAGTCACACTCTGCTGACTGACAGGTAGAGCACAGTAATCTTTAGGTTACAAGTATCTCTGCCTCTGAAATACTCTGCTACCTGCTTGTGTGTGAAGTCTATTCAAAAAGAAGGAATACAATAGTTTTCAAAACATTTCAACAAATAGAATACCATAAGACTATGAAATTTAGTAAGTTCAAGGTTACTGAGGAAGGATCTGAAAGCCTTTTGAATATACTAATATTTAGTGCTGGTAGCATACCCTGAATTCTAGACAACTGTTCCCATTTTTAGATAATTTGATTTATGATTAAATTAATTACTCATTTGTTTAAAAAAGAGTGTAATGCATACAGAGGAATTTGAGAAATAGTAGAACTCCATTTGTGATATTTTTAGCACATATTTTTCACTCTAGTTTACACCCCTGATGTTACAGCAGACTATCACTGGTGCAGCCATGCTTACTCATCTGGATGGCTTCAGGAAACCATCACTTTTAGGTGGCAGAAAAATAAAAATGTGCATATATGAGTACTTAAGTACCTCTTAAAATGCAGAAAGGACTTGCTGATTGCAAACTACTTTCCCCTTTCAACTGATATGACTCTAAACCTACAATGTTGTTTTCCCTGAGATAGCAGAACTGGTACACTAATGGAAAATGAAGACTGTAAAAATAAGGCAATTGGATTTATTGATTAATTGAAAATATGAATATTTCTTACCCCAACAATGGACAAAAATGAGATGGAACTGTTTCATCAAACAAGGAGGATGGGGAATAAAACTAGTACTCTTTTTGTCAGCGATTTACATGAAGAATCAGGGGGGAGGGAAATCAGGCAAGGTAGTAAATGGTATAACTAAGAATGAGAAGGTAACCTCAGATACTTTGGAATGAAGAAGCAACTATGTGCTTAGTACTTGAAATTTACTAATCTGTATGTTACATCATCTGATCCTCCTGAATTTATGAGAGATATTTAGAGATGCACTGATTTACAGAACTCATGTATGTTGTCTATTGTCACAGCTTATAATAAAGCCAAATCTTTTCATTTCAAACAGATTTTTTTTTAACCAGAGTATTGCTCAGCTCTGGTTTATGGTGGTACAGGGGATTGAACTTAGGACTTTGGAGACTCAGGCATGAAAGTCTCTTTGAATAACCATTATGCTATCTAACCCCATTCTTTCAAAGAGATTTCAACCCTATATTTTTATCACTTATTTAAAAAATATACTTGGAATCTGTATAATAAGAAATGTTTCACATAGTCAATGAACTAGTTATTTTCAGTATGCTATGTCTAAATTTCCCAAATCATGGGATGGGGTCACATACATTAATAGTATTTGAATATGCTTATTAATAAAATATTTATAATTAGTCCCAATAATAAATTATAATTTCTGGGATAACAATCTATGTATGCACTTTAATCAAGTTTTCCAGGTAATCTGTAGGCACACCAAAGTCCAAAAACTATTAAAGTAAATGTATTAAGGTTAGAACAGTTCTATTATATCCTGTATTTGTTAGTCCACATATATTTACAGTGTATTCCAAAAATTAGAAGATACACAATATTTAGTAATCTACCTCTTAAAACAATGTCTGTACAGAACCTTTGTGAATTAAATATAATCATTATCTATACAAAATTTTCTTTACTATAACGCTAACCTCATAGTCAAAGCATTTAAAAATATTTCTAAACTAAACTTGGATGGTTTGCTACTTTTAAATGAGTCACTCTTGATAGACTAAGATGACATGACTGAATGTGCTTTTAGCTTACCTTGGTGGCCAAATGTAGTTCCAAGTAATCTGAGATGACTAGACAACTACAAAGAAATGTACTTGGTGATAGCTTCTCTGTGAATTATACCTGAAATCTCAAAGTAGTATTTAATAAGTCCTTGACAGCAGGAAAAAATATTCACATGCCAGGAAAAAAGAACTTTCAAATACCTTATACACACACACACACACACACACACACACCTTGGAAGAGAGCATAGTAGACTGAAACATGTATTTCAATTATACTGAGAGTTTCATTTCTCTGTGAAGATGATTGCACTTAATGAAAAGAGTCTTTTGCAGCTAGAAAAATCACTCAGCTCCTAGAGCTCAGGATTTACATGTACAGAGGAGCTCCAGGCTCAATCCCAAGCAATACATATACCAAAGTGGTACATCCCTGTCTTTTTCCTTTCTCTCTCAAATACAATAAATTAATAAATTCTAGGAAATAAAGGTCTGCCACCCTGCTTTCTGAGATTCCAGGTTTTCTAAATCATTCTCTCCGTTGCATGCATGAGGTTCTAGATTGGATCCCTGGTACCATATATGCCAGAGTTGACCATTGGTCTTCCTTTCAACAGTTTTGTAAATCAGCACAGCAATTCTCTCATAAAGTGATATATAGAAAAATTCAAAGAAAACAAACAAATACTCAGACCAGTTTCTGCTTAAAAAGAAAAATTCTGCATGACAAGGTTATATATATAATTATACGGAATATTATAACTTATAATAAAATTTGCCAAGTGCACAGAAAAAATATCAATAAGACTAATTTAGATAATGATAATGTATTAAATGTAGGCCCATCTTTGGTTTAAAAAATGTAGCAATCTGATGAGTGGTATGCATATTCCTTTTTTTTTTCCTCCAGGGTTATTGCTGGACTTGGTGCCTGCACCATGAATCCACCGCTCCTGGAGGCCATATTTTCCCCCTTTTGTTGCCCTTGTTGTTGTAGCCTCGTTGTGGTTATTATTATTGCCATTGTTGATGTCATTCGTTATTGGATAGGACAGAAAGAAATGGAGAAAGGAGAGGAAGACAGACGGAGAGAGAAAGATAGACACCTGCAGACCTGCTCCACGCCTGTGAAGGGACTCCCATGCAGGTGGGGAGCCAGGGACTCGAACCGGGATCCTTACGCCGGTACCTGCGCTTTGCGCCACATGTGCTTAACCCACTGCGCCACCACCCGACCCCCGGTACGCATATTCTTAAGTGAGATTAGAATCTATATGGGAAATCTAATTTTGTTGTAAATCTAAAACAGATCTATTCACAAAAGATCTTTAATTTATTTTTACTTTTATTTATTATGTATTTGTTTTTTATCAATTTTATTTTATTGAGGCAAGACTAGTACTGTATATGTTTTAGGAGCAAAAATTCACATTAGTAAATAGCAAGAATTTATCCTACAGCTGAGTAGCACTCTATTGTATATATATATATAGACCAAAACTTCCTTTGTCCACTAGTCTTTTCTTGGGTACTTGAGGTGCTTCTACATCTTGGCGTTTGTAAACAGAGCTGCAATGAGCCTAAACATGCACATATCTTTTCAAAGTAATGATTTTCTAGGATTGGAATAGAACTAACAGTTCTACTAATCTAATCTAATCTAATACAACACTGGTGGTGGATATAGTGTAATGATTATGCAAAGAGATTTTCATGTCTGAGGCTCCAAGGCTTCAGGTTCAATCCCCCACAGCACCATAAGCCAGAGCGGAGCAGCGGTCTGGTAAAATTTAATAAAAATAACAATAATAATAATAAATATAAACAAATAATAGTAATAATAACAACATAATACAACACAATTACCTAATATTTATACATCAAAAGGTATACATAGCAGAGACTGAAAAGAGAAGTAATGGCATTATCAGTTGCCTTTCTCCTTTCTTTGAATCAAATTCACATATTTAACTGAACATTTCTGTTTTGAATCACTCCTCTTTCTGGGTCTTTTCATTTTCACATTATGTTATTTTTAAAAATTTTAAATTATCTTTATGTATGGAATAGAGACAGCAAAAAATTGAGAGGGTTGGGGGAGATAGAGAGGGAGACAGAGAGACACCTGCAGCACTGCTTTGCCACTCACAAAGCTTTTTGCAAGTGGGGACCGGGGGCTCGAAACTAGGTCATTGTGCCACCACCCAGCCCCTTGACAATATGTTCTAAAATGCATCTAAAAACAGGCAGAAATTCTAGCTACGGGTCACTAACTTTGTAAAATCAAAATAATGTCCTTCTTACCACAGGTAAAATAAATGGAAGGATAAAAATCAAAATTTCAAATACAACAGGTTAAAATTTAGCAGAGAATAAAACCTGAAACGGAAATTTTAATGTCTTCACTTTAACAGCTCCAAGAAAAGTCCATTTAAGGGATATAACGCTGCAACCCCCACTGACATGATATCATAGGGAGGGTTGCGCCACAGTGGTAAATTTGATGCTTAGACTTTGTCTGAAGTGCTCCCCTCCTATGAATGCTTTTCTAGATGCTAAGTCAACGAAGGTAATTTCTTTGACCTTCTGTATCTTTCACACTGTTCAGCCTTGTTTTGTTTGAGGAAAACTGCCCAGCTTGTCAGACTTTTGCTTTGTTTACTAAGCTGATTTAGTTTCCTCTAGTCAAAACCAGAGTCCGAGAGTCTTGCTGTCTTCCCGTTTAATTGGGCAATTTCAACTGAGAATATAATTTTTATTCTTCTCTTGATTTCAACAACAGAAATGTGAAGCTAATAATCACTGACAAAAACAAACACAGGTATACTTGTTTGCTCTTCACTTGCTGAGTACATTTCTTTAAAAACCTATGGTCAGTAATACAGCTCACCTAGGAAAGCACCTGTTTTGCTATGTGTGGGACACTGGTTCAAGACCAAGCCCAGCCCCTGAAGCACTGGAGAAAAAAATTGGTGTTGTAGTGTTTTTTGTTTTTTCCTCTCTCCCTTTGTCTTGCTCTCCTTATCGGAACAAAATGGCATGAAGAGGTGAAGCCTCAGCAAATAAATAAGTAATAAACCAACCAACAAAAAAATGTCCTGATCATAAACACTGCAAATCATACCCAATTTATTCTTGCTTCTTAGAAAAAAGGGAAGGTGAGAAACTGGTGAGTTACCTTTTCATCAGTGTTCTCTAGCACTCAAAATACTGCTTAAAAACATTACATTAATGTATCTATAGAGTCCTTCTTTAAATGTATAGGCTATTTTAAAATTTTTATTTTAATAGCTATTGATTTTCAACAATACAGATACTTTATAAACATCCATACAAATATAGAAATCATGAACACTATCACAGTTCCTTTCACATTTTAAGTCTATGATAGAGAATAAGAATATTAAAATAGTGACCAGGTGGTGGCACACATGTTACAATGCACAAGGACCCCTGTTCAAGCCTCTAGGGCATGGGGTGAGAGGGAGATTCCAGTGGTGATGTAGGGCTGCAGGTGTTTCTGTCTCTCTCCTTCTCTATCTCCCCCAATCCTCTCAATTTCTGGCTGTCTCTATCCAATAAATAAATATAATAAAACATAAAAAGTATTAAAATCATCATGAAGTAAAATTGATTAGAATGTAAATAAGTCTACAGTTTATCACCATTCATTAGGATTGATTGCTAATAATCTCTTATGATCACTAAAATCATTTGATAATCTAATGCAACTAGATAACATGTCCATAAATAACACAAGATGACAAGCAATACTTGAGAGGTTGACAGCATGTTAAGATATAGGCAAAATTTAAAGTTCTGTGAGATCAAAGGCTACACTACATACTGTTGGTTTTTGTTGTTGTTGTTGTTTTAAATCTTATAGAACTTAAAACAGTAATATTCTCTTTGTTAATTAAATAAATTTAGTACTACCCTGAGACTTCAGGCAAAACAAAACTCAAGATGACATGATAATCAGATTTCACACAATTAGGAAAAAATAAACTAAACTGCTATTTACACACAGCATGACTATTAATCAGAGAAACAGAGGGAAAATGGAGTTTAAATGAAATAGTAGCATTAAAGAAAATTAAAGGGATGACTTCAAAAGAAACAATATACACATTATTGGCTTACCAGAGGAAGAAAGAGAAGGAGAGGAAGAAAGCATTCTCCAGGCCATAATATTTGAAAATTTCTCTAGTCTAGACAACACCAAAGACATAAAGATTCAAGAAGCCCAGAGGGTCCCAAACAGAATTAACCCAGACCTAAATACACCAAGACATGTCATACTTAGAATGGAAAGGAATAAGGATTAAGAAAGGATTCTCAAGGCTGCAAGAGAAAAACAAAGAGTCACCATACAAAGGAAAACCCATAAGATTACCAGCAGACTTCTCCATACAAACACTACAGGCCAGAAGAGAATGGCAAGATATCTATCGAGTGCTCAATGATAAAGGCTTTCAGCCAAGAATACTATATCCTGCTAGACTGTCATTCAGACTAGATGGAAGCATCAAAACCTTCTCAAGCAACAGCTGAAAGAAGCAACCATCACCAAGCCTGCCCTGAAAGAAGTTCTGAAAGGTCTCCTATAAACAACCAGACCACCACAAATAGGACATATATCAAAACACTCTAAAACTCTACAAGAATGGCGTTAAAATATCTTCAATCTTTGATATCAATAAATGTCAATGGCCTGAATTCACCTATTAGAAGACACAGAGTAGGGAGATGGATGAGAAAACACAACCCAACAATATGTTGTCTACAGGAAACTCACCTAACTCAACAAGACAATCACAGACTTAAAGTGAAAGGATGGAAAACTATCATACAAGCCAATGGCCAACAAAAAAGGGCAGGAACAGCGATTCTCATATCTGACATGATAGACTTTAAAATAGATAAGATTAAAAAAGATAGGAATGGACACTACTTAATGCTCAGAGGATCAGTCAATCAAGAGGCCTTAACAATTATTAATATCTATGCACCCAATGAGAAGCCATCTAAATACATCAAACTTCTACTGAAAGAGCTACAGCAATATATTAACAGTAACACAATCATAGCAGGGGACTTCAACACCCCACTATCTCAACTTGACAGATCATCCAGGAAGAAAATCAGTAAAGACATAAGGGAGCTAAATGAAGAGATAAACTAGAACTATTGGACATTTTCAGAGTCATTCATCCCAAGAAACTGGAATACACATTTTACTCAAATCCACATGGATCATTCTCAAGGATAGACCATATGTTAGGCCACAAAGACAGCATCAGCCAATTCAAGAGCATTGAAATCATCCCAAGCATCTTCTCAGACCACAGTGGAATTAAACTAACACTTAACAATCAACAAAAGATTAGTAACAGTCCCAAAATGTGGAAGCTCAACAGTACACTTCTTAACAACTTCTGGGTCAAAGAGGAAATCAAGGAAGAAATCAAAATGTTTCAAGAGTTCAATGAAAATGAAGACACAAGCTATCAAAATATTTGGGACACAGCTAAAGCAGTCCTAAGAGGGAAGTTCATAGCTATACAAGCACACATTAGGAAACAAGAAAAGGCACAAATAAACAGCCTGATTGCACATCTTAAAGACCTAGAAGAAGAACAACAAAGGAATCCTAAAGCAACCAGAAGGACAGAAATCACTAAAGTTAGGGCAGAAATAAATAACATTGAGAATAGGAAAACCATACAAAAGATCAATGAAAGTAAATGTTGGTTCTTCGAAAGGGTAAACAAAATCAACAAACCTTTAGCCAGACTCACAAAACAAAAAAGGGAAAAGACCCAAATAAATCGGATAGTAAATGAAAGAGGAGATATCACAACAGACACTGCAGAAATTCAACATATCATGCGAGGCTTCTATGAACAACTATATGCCACCAAGCTAGAGAACCTGGAAGAAATGAATAATTTCCTAGATACCTACCAACTTCCAAAACTAATTAAAGAGGAAGTGGATAACATGAACAGGCCCATCACAGCTAATGAAATTGAAACAGTTATCAAAAATCTTCCCAAAAATAAAAGTCCTGGACCAGATGGTTTTACAAATAAATTTTACAAAACTTTCAAAGAAGAACTAATACCTCTACTTTTAAAAGTCTTCCAGAAGATTGAAGACACTGGAATACTCCCTGCCAGCTTCTATGAAGCCAACATCACCCTGATACCAAAAGCAGACAGGGACACAACCAAAAAAGAAAACTACAGACCAATATCTCTGATGAACATAGATGCAAAAATATTGAACAAAATTCTAGCCAACCGGATACAGCAGTGTATCAAAAAGATTGTTCATCATGACCAAGTGGGGTTTATCCCAGGCATGCAAGGTTGGTTTAGTATACGTAAATCAATCAATGTGATCCACCACATCAACAAAAGCAAGACCAAAAACCACATGGTCATATCAATAGATGCAGAAAAAGCCTTTGACAAAAACAACATCCCTTTATGATCAAAACACTACAAAAAATGGGGATAGATGGAAAATTCCTGAAGATAGTGGAGTCTATATATAGCAAACCTACAGCCAACATCATACTCAATGGTGAAAAACTGTAACCATTACCCCTCAGATCAGGTACTAGACAGGGCTGCCCACTATCACCATTACTATTCAACATAGTGTTGGAAGTTCTTGCCATAGCAATCAGGCAGGAGCAAGGAATTAAAGGCATACAGATTGGAAGAGAAGAAGTCAAACTCTCCTTATTTGCAGATGACATGATAGTATATATGGAAAAACCTAAGGAATCCAGCAAGAAGCTTTTGGAAATCATCAGGCAATACAGTAAGGTGTCAGGCTATAAAATTAACATTCAAAAGTCAGTGGCATTCCTCTATGCAAACACTAAGTTAGAAGAAATTGAAATCCAGAAATCAGTTCCTTTTTCTATAGCAACAAAACAATAAAATATCTAGGAGTAAACATAACCAAAGAAGTGAATGACTTGTATACTGAAAATTATGAGTCACTACTCAAAGAAATTGAAAAAGACACAAAGAAGTGGTAAGATATTCCATGTTCATGGGTTGGAAGAATTAATATCATCAAAATGAATATCTTACCCAGAGCCATCTACAAATTTAATGCTATCCCCATCAAGATCCCAAGCACATTTCATTTTTTCGGAGAATAGAAAAAATGCTACAAATGTTTATCTGGAACCAGAAAAGACCTAGAATTGCCAAAACAATCTTGAGAAAAAAGAACAGAAGCGGAGGCATCACACTCCCAGATCTCAAACTGTATTATAGGGCCATTGTCATCAAAACTGCTTGGTACTGGAACATGAACAGACACACTGACCAGTGGAATAGAATTGAGAGCCCAGAAATGAGGCCCCACAAATATGGACATCTAATCTTTGACAAAGGGGCCCAGACTATTACATGGGGAAAGCAGAGTCTCTTCAACAAATGGTATTGGAAACAATGGGTTGAAACATGCAGAAGAATGAAACTGAATGACTGTATTTCACCAAATACAAAAGTAAATTCCAAGTGGATCAAGGACTTGGATGTTAGACCAGAAACTATCAGATACTTAGAGGAAAATATTGGCAGAACTTTTTTCCGCATAAATTTTAAAGACATTTTCAATGAAACGAATCCAATTACAAGGAAGACTAAGGCAAGTATAAACCTATGGGACTACATCAAATTAAAAAGCTTCTTCACAGCAAAAGAAACCACTACCCAAACCAAGAGACCCCTCACAGAATGGGAGAAGATCTTTACATGCCATGCATCAGATAAGAGTTTAATAACCAACATATATAAAGAGCTTGCCAGACTCAACAACAAGACAACAAATAACCCCATCCAAAAATGGGGGTGGGACTTGGACAGAATATTCACCACAGAAGAGATCCAAAAGGCCGAGAAACACATGAAAAAATGTTCCAAGTCTCTGTTTGTCAGAGAAATGCAAATGAAGACAACAATGAGATATCACTTCACTCCTATGAGAATGTCATACATCAGGAAAGGTAACAGCAGCAAATGCTGGAGAGGGTGTGGGGTCAAAGAAACCCTCCTGCACTGCAGGTGGGAATGTCAATTGGTCCAACCTCTGTGTAGAACAGTCTGGAGAACTCTCAGAAGGCTAGAAATGGACCTATCCTATGACCCTGCAATTCCCCTCCTGGAGATATATCCTAAGGAACCCAACAAATCCATCCAAAAAGATCTGTGTACACATATGTTCTTGGCAGCACAATTTGTAATAGCCAAAACCTGGAAGCAACCCAGGTGTCCAACAAAAGATGAATGGCTGAGCAAGTTGCGGTATATATACACAATGGAATACTACTCAGCTGTAAAAAATGGCGACTTCACCGTTTTCAGCCAATCTTGGATGGACCTTGAAAAAATCATGTTGAGTGAAATAAGTCAGAAACAGAAGAATGAATATGGGATGATCTCACTCTCAGGCCGAAGTTGAAAAACAAGTTTAGAAAAGAAAACACAAGTCAAACCTGAAATGGAATTGGAGTATGACACCAACAGGTCCATGAAAGATGATGAATGACATAGTGGGGGTTTTATTGTTAAATGGGAATCTGGGGAATGTTATGCATGTACAAACTATTGTATTTACTGTTGAATGTAAAACATTAATTCCCCAATAAAGAAATAAATTATTAAAAAAAAAGAAAATTAAACAATGTATGTAGAAGATAAATGTTAACCATATGTACTAATAATAACTTTAGAAACAAAAAATAGAGCACTTATTTATAATATTAACACCACATAAGCTTTTAATAAATAGTGACAACAAAAAGCTATAAATAATTACTAACAGATCTCAAAAAAACATTAGATATTGTGGGTACATACTACTTCCCTCGATTCATAAAAAAGTACTTTAATGTTTTTTCCAAAATAATGTACTTTCCTTCTTTTTAGTATATTGTTTTATTATTGGGTAGAGACAAAGATAAATCAAGAGTGAAGAGGGAGATAGAAAGGGAGAGAGAGGGAGCCAGGCAGTAGTGCAGCAGGTTAAACACAGGTGGCACAAAGTGCAAGGACCAGCATAAGGATCCCGGTTCAAGCCCCTGGCTCCCCACCTGCAGGGGCATTGCTTCACAGGCAGTGAAGCAGGTCTACTGTTGTCTGTCTGTCTTTCCCCCTCTGTCTTCCCCTCCTCTCTCCATTTATCTCTGTCCTATCCAACAATGAGGCCATCAATAATAATTACAACAATAAAACAACAAGGACAACAAAAGGGAATAAATAAATAAATATAAAAGAAAGGGAGAGAGACAGAGAGAGACATCTGCAGACTTGTTTCACCACTTGTGAAGCTTTCCCCCTACAGGTGGGGCCCAGGGGCTTGAACCAGGGTCCTTGCACACTATAGTGTGTGTGCTTAAACAGTTGCGCCACCACCTGGCACCCCAGAATAAAGTACTTTCAATGCAAATTGGATTTCTCTGACTTCACAGAGTAAATTTCATTTACATTAGAGGGGAAAAATGGGTGATAAAAATATTAAGAACATTCTGGAAAAAATATAGTTAATCCTTACAATATGATAATCACCAGTAGTGTAAATAAGTTACATTTAATTCTCATTTAATCTTCACAGTAGTCTCTGAGGTGAATGCCATAAAAATCTTATTCTTACAGAAAGAGAAATTAAACCATTAAATTGTGAAGTAGTCTGTCAAAGGCCACACAGTTAGCCAGTTTGGATGTTAGGAATCATACCCAGGCAGGCAGCTTGAGAGTCCATGTGCTTGAAGATAGTGAAAACTGCTGCCAATGAAAACAGCCTCCTACCACAACAGAAAATAATAATACTAAACCCCATAACTAGAAGAATGAAGTTCTTCAAAGAATAAACAGATCTGACAGCAGATGGATTTCCTGAGCACTTACCATGTGCCAGGCACCCCACTCACAACGTCAGTGATATAAAGGTTTTGCATTCCTCTTAGAGACCACACAACTAAAATAAGTAAGATAAGCAATTGGTCCAAGGGGATGGTGTTAATAAAATGCAGCTGTGAGATTTTTTTAAACCTTTATATTTATAGTGCTTAATATTCTCCATTTGTGAAAATATTAAAGTTCATAAAAGTAATAAATAAAGAGGCTTCAGAAGGCTAAAACCTCCTGTGACCCTTACTCTTGTCCTTAAACTACTATTGGGATCCCTGTGGTTTTCAATAACTGTATGGTGTATTAATTTAAAGATAGTCTTAAAATTAAAACCATGTTCAACAAGAAGTAAGCATATCTGTTAAGATGCGTGTCCGTGTGTGTGTATGTGTTTTCAGCATCTCTGCAGGTAAGCAGGAGTTATTTCATTAGATTTTTAGTAACTTGTGCTTTACTAGATGTGACACTGCTTACCCTTAACAAGCTTTGGAAAACTTGGGGTCTGTAGTTGTTTCATCAATATTTTAATTAAAAAGAAAAGACTTCAAGTGTGGTTTGGTGTAGGTTCAAGACAGAGGTCTATTACATGACGGTTATTTAGGCACAGCCAAACAGGAAGTGGGGTAGACACAGACTAGCCCGGGACCATGAGTCCATGTGGCAGTCTCCAGAGTTCAGCTACATGTACTTAGTCTCTCAGGAGAGGTGGCATCATGGGGTCTGAGGTGAAGGAAGACGTAGGGAAACAGACTGAATTCTGGCAGGCTGGCACTTAAATCACTAGGTTTACTTAAGTTCCTCAGGCTGGTGTTAGCTGTGTGCTAATTACATTCCTGTCCCAACAGTTGTGCTCTTGGACATTCTTATATTTTTGAAATGCCATTTATTTATTTCGAATAGGACAGAGAGAAATCCAGAAGGTGTTGTGCAATAGAAAGTGGCACCTAAAGTACTGCTCCACCACTCCTGAAGCTTCCCTTCTATGGTGTGCACTGCAAACTTGAACCCAGGTCTTTACACAGTATAATGCATGCACTTAATTGGGTCTGCTGCCACCAGGCCCCCTTGAGCATTGTTTAAAATGGTGTGGGTGGGTGAGAGGGGGCTTGTGTTGTTTTGGAGCTTGTGATGACAGTATGGAGACAGGTGTGGAGGACTGAGCCTGTTCACAGCACACATGGGGCATAGAGTCATATGAGCATGTGAGGGGCCACCATGTAATGTGGTTGACTACTGCGCAGGTGATAGAGCATGTGATGGGGCAGTTGGCCCCTGATGGGCAGGTGAAGAGGATGAGTGTGATGACAGGGCACATGAAGATAGGGAAGCACCTGGTGCTGGGAGGGCACTGGGAGGGTATCTGCAACCTGGTGGGGCAGGTGGAAAGGTGTGGGGGGTAGGGGTAAGTCTAAAATGCAATAAAATTCTGTTCTGTTCTCCAAACATATGCATTAATAATATTTGGATATGCTTTAATCTATAGATTACTACACTGACACTTTATTTTTTTGTGTTTTATTTATTTATTTATTTTTGCTTCCAGGATAATCGCTGGGGTTCAGTGCCTATACTATGACTCCACTGCTCTTGGAGGACATCTTTTTCCATTGTTGTTTTTATTATTGTTGTTGGATAGGACAAAGAGACAGCGAGAGAGGAGGCGTAGACAGGGGGAGAGAAAGACAGAAACCTGCAGACCTGATTCACTGTGTGTGAAGTGCCTCCCCCCGCAGCTGGGGAGCTGGGGGCTCAAACAGGGATCCTTTACAGGTCCTTGCACTTTGCACTATGTGTGCTTAACCTGATGTGCTACACCCCCCCCCTGGGAATAATTTTGTAAATATTTATTCATGAGAGAGTGAGAAAATGAAAGAAAGAACCAAGCATCATTGTGGCACAGGAGATGCCAGGGATTGACCCAGGACTCATTCATACTTGAGAGTCCAATGCTCTGTTCATTGTGCCCTACCAGGACACTGGGGGAAATATTTTTGTTTCAACTTTCTGTTCTTGTCATCTCAAGCCATCTGGATAAGAGGAGGTGCAATTCCATTCAATTCCCACCACCAGAGTTCCCCTCCATTAGAAGCTATCCCTCTGGGAGTATGCACCAAAGATGCTTATGAGGCGCACAAGGTTGGAGGTCTGACTTCTGTGGTTGCATCTGTGCAGGGTATAGTCAAAGACTGATCCATACACGCAGCCTGTTCCTATCTTTCCCTAGTGGGATAGGGCTATGGAGAGGTGGTGAGGTCCTCTGACCTGGGAAGTCAGGAGGGACTCATGGTAACATCTGCAACTTGGTGGCTAAAAAACATTAAGATATAAAGCAGACAAACTGTTTAGTAATAAGGAACCAAAATGTAAGAATGTAGCAGATCAGATTTTAGATGCTTATGTTGGAAGAAGCTACGGAGTCTATTTTAGGTATAGTCCAAGGGTGAATGACATTACTAGTTTTTGCCTGAGCCTGACAGCTAGCCTGCAGGTGCCTGAAAGTCTTGTCTAGGAAGATGATGTCAGAGTTGGGAGTAGGACTGGAAAGCTGGATCAGAGCACTGATAGCTCCCAAATACAGGAAAAGAGCTCAGGTGCCCCTTCTTTGCCTGCTCATCCATCCCCAAACACACACAATGGATCAGATCTGGTCACTCTTATGCCACATGCTCACCGCCAGCTTGCTGGCTCCTTCATTCATAGGTGCACAGCCAGGACCCAAGGAAGCTCCTTTGGCCAGGCTGGGGGACACTTGCTCCATCAGACTCCAATGGTCAAGTCTTAGCAGCCCAGGCATGGACCTTCACCACACCTCTAGCCCCCCCCCCCCAAAACCACGGGCATTGGGTAGGCTTGACCTGTAGTCAAGGGCTGTGAAGCCAGCTGTCTCAAGTTCCTCCGCATTTCTCTCTGCCTCTACCCAACCATTCCACCCACCCACCCACCCATCCATGTAGCAGTAAACCAAGCTAAATAGAGAAGGAGACATCTACATGAATGATGCAGAAAATCAGCACTGGGGGGTGGGGCAGTAGCGCAGCAGGTTAAGCACATGGCGCAAATTCTAAGGAACAGCACAAGGATCCCTTTCAAGCCCTTGGCTCCCCACCTGCTGGGGAGTTGCTTCACAGGTGGTGAATCAGCAGGCCTGCAGGTGTCTGTCTTTCTCTCCCCCTCTCTCTCTTCCCTTCCTCTCTCCATTTCTCTCTGTCCTCCCCAACAACAAATGACTTCAACAATAACAATAATGACCACAACAAAGCTACAACAAGAAGGGCAACAAAAGAGGGAAAAATGGCCTGCAGGAACAGTGGACTCATGTTGCAGGCACTGAGCCCCAGCAATAACCCCGGAGGCAAAAAAATGAGGGGAGTAGGTACCTGTGAGCTGGGGGTATGGGGGAAGGGTGGTTTTCATGGGAGAACTTTCACTAGGGCTGGAGCTACTGAGCAGGGCACCTAGAAGAGAGTGGAGAGGAGTGGAGAGGAGAAGGATGTAGAGGAGCTGGGAAACCCACAATGACAGAGGCAGGCAGGCAGGCAGACAGGCAGGCAGCTCTGGCCACAGGCTCTCAGGAGCACCTCATCCTTCCCTTGGTCGGCTGCCAGCCCTAAGGTCGGTCAGTGCTGTCCTGAGGTCCTTCCATTCATCTGTGCCTGGCCCCTTGGCACTGCCACCCCAGGGATGGACAGTTGGGCTGCCCACTGACAGTGTACCTGGCCATAGAATCCCTGGGACAAAACAGAGGGCTCTCACAGTTGATAAGGTTCAGGGACACCACCCATCCACTGGATCCCTTGGGTGGCAGTGGCGGGCACGAGGACCTGGGTTCAAGCTCCTGGTCCCCACCTGAAGAGGGATAGCTTCACAAGTGATGAAGCTGGGCTGCAGGTGTCTCTGTCTCTCTTCCTCCCTATCTCCCCCTTCCCTCTCTAATTCTCTCTGTCTCAATACAGTAGTAAATAAATAAATATATATATATAAAAAGAAATAGCACATTCACACAGAGCAGTTGTCATGGCACACCTCCTGTCCCTCCCTGTAGACCAGGATGGGTAGGGATATAAAAAAAAAAAAAAAGGTTGATCACATAGCAATCAGGAACAGGAGTGTCACCCTGGCAGGGCTGGAGGGATGGATCCATCCTTGACTCCTCAGACTGAGGGATCCTTAAGGCTGCTGCCTTCTGGGGCAAGAGCTCAGGTCCCCTTTTCTTTGCCTGCCCATCCGTCAGCCCCAAACACACACCCTGGATCTGCTCAGGTCACCCCTCTGCCCTTTCCTCAACACAAGCTCGCTGGCTCGTTTGTTCCTGGGTCCACACCCAGGACCCAAGTCAGGTCCATTGGTCAGGCAAGGAAGCACTGGCTCCAGCAGACTCCCAAGGTCCTGGCTCAGCAGCCCAAACCTGGCCCTTCACTGCACCTCCATCCCAAAACCCAACCACCTGCAACTGGGAGGCTTGACCAGCAAGCACATGTTGTGACGCTAGCTGACTGAAGTTCCTCTACACTGCTCTCTGCCTCTACTTATCAATCCACCCACCCACCCATCCAGCAGTCAACCAAACTAAATAGAGAAGGAGACATCTCCTTGAATGATGAAAATCAGCCCTGTACATGTAGGTGGCCAGGTTGGCTGAGGAGGGCTGTGGGGCTGATCCTGGGGTGGGTTTGGGGGTGTGGGTGGGGTGAGCAGAAGCTTGTGAGCTGGGGTCATGGGGGGAGGGAGGGTGGCTGTCACATCTGCATTGTCATGAGGCCTGGAGCTGGCGAGCAGGACACCTGGAATAGAAAGGAGTGGAGAGGGGCTGGAAACCCACCTTGACAGCAGGAGGACAGCAGGAAGGCAGGCAGGCAGCTCTGGCCCTGGGCTCCCAGGCTCCTGGGTGCACCTCCTCTTCCCTGGCTCAGCTGCCAGCCCTGAGGTCAGTCAGCACTTTCCTCCTGTACTTTCGTCCATCTGTGCCTGGGCCCTAGGATCATGGCGTTTGCCGCCCCACAGGAAAGGCAGTTGAGCTGCCCAGTGACTGTTAGTCTATGTTCAGAATCCTGGGGGCATCACAGAGTGCTAGTGCAGTTGCTAGGAAACAGGGACTCTGCACATCCAGTTGTTCCCATGGCTGGTGGCCCTGACACACATCAACCAGGACCCACTGGAGAGGCCAGTGGCCAGAGCCAGAGGTAGTAGTGCAGGCAAGCAGGGTCCTGGGGCAAGGGGCAGGGCCTGGCCATGGGCGGAGCCGAGATCTGGGAGGCCAGGGCTGGGGGCCAGGGGCAGGCAGACCCATCTCCATCCATCCTCACTGAAAGGCTGTTTGACAGGCGCAGAAACCACCAAACCCACCTTCCACCCCCCATGCCCTGGGCACCCTGAGATGCCCAGGGTTTAGTGGGTGGCAGCCTTGATACAAGCCTTTGCAGTGGAGGCACAGGGAGACCAGTGCTGGTAGCCTGCCCACTGGCCACTGGCACCTCCTCCTCAGAGGGTACTCACATGGGACCCTTTGCCTATGGATGCCAGGGTTGCTGCTGGGGCTGTTGCAGCTGCTACAGAGTGGGTGGATCCAGGTATCCAGATCTGTCAGTCAGTCCCTGGCTCTTGGGACCTGTCTGCCTCCAGCTCCATCCACTTTCAGTCCAGCCCCCCCCCCCATCCTGTTTTGGGCCTCTTCAGGACTTTGCCCCTACTAGGAAGCAGCAATGGTAGAAACTTTGCCACTCTCTGAAGGCAGGCTGGGTCGGCCTGGTCTTGAAATGAATGCAGCCTAGAATGTTCCCTGCTGTGACCATGTCAGCTCAAACAGGTTCCACAGTGTCTTGTGATATATATGCATTCCTTGGGTCAGGCTGATGGAGTATATCGTTAACTGTATTTATATACTTTCCTCAAGTTTAGGAGCTACATCAGCCCTAATCCCACTTTCTAGTCCTATTCTCAATTCTGACACCATTTTCCCAGACTCAAGCAGAGTTTACTAAAGTCATGTGCCCCTATGAACATTCCTAAAATATATTTCCTAGCTTCTTTCCACCCTGAGATTCCCTATAATCATCTACTCTATTTATGCCTTTTGGTTCTTGTTTACTAAACATTTTGCCTTGCTTTATATTGACCACCTTTTAGCCACTTTGCAGATGGTACTATGATTCCATCCTAATTTACCTGGGCACACGACCTTAGCAACATGTCCTGAAACCTCACCTGTCCAGGGAAGTACCCCACTAGGAAAAGATAGAAATTCAGACTTTCTGTATCCCAAAAAGAACTTTAGTCCATACTCCCAGAGGGGGAGAAATATTAGGGGAAGATGACCAGAGGGCTCTGAACTCCAATTTCATGAAGACTTGAGAATGAAAAAAGAAAAAAAGGAAGGACATTCAGAAGTAGTAACAGGTATAGATGTGACATAGGATGAGAGGGCAGGACCACAGGGAAAAAGGGGCTAATATATAGAAATAGAAATAATAGTCTACCCATATCTGTGACCTTAGGAGAACTAATGCAGTTTCCAATGGATGGGATAGGGACACAGAACTCTGATGGTGGAAAAGGTGTGGAGTCATAACCTGTTATCATTTAACAAAAGAAAATTTATTGATCCCACTCAAAAATGGGGAGAGTATTCGGACAGAATGTTCACCAAAGAAAGGATCCAAAAGCTATCAGACATAGGAATGAATGTTAAAAGTTGTTGATTGTCAGAGAAATGAACATAAAGAAAACAATGAGATACCACCTCACTCCTGTGAGAATGAAACACATCAGAAAGGGCAGCAACAACAAATGCTGGAGAAATTGTGGGGACGAAGGAACCCTCCTGCACTGCTGGTGGGAATATAATTAGTCCAACCTCTGTGGAGAGCAGTCTGGAGAACTCTCACAAGGCTAGAAGTGTTCCTACTCTATGACCTTGCAGTTCCTCTCCTGGGGATATATCTTAGGGAACCAAGCACATCCCTCCAAAAAGATTTGTGTATACCTATGTTCATAGCAGCCCAAAGTACAATAGCCAAAACCTGGAAGCATCTCAGGTACTCAACAACAGATGTGTGGCTAAGTTGTGGTGATATAAATACTGGAATACCACTCAGTTATTAAAACTGGTGAATTCACCTTCTTCACCTCATTGTAGACTGAGTTTGAAGGAATCATGTTATGTGAGATAAGCCAGAAGGAGAAGGATGAATATGGGATGATCCCACTCTTAAACAGAATTTGAAAAGTAACAGAAGGGAAAACACTAAGAAAATCTAGGTCCTGAAACATGATGGCAGAGGAGGACCTAGAGGGGTTTAAATTATGTGAAAAAACTGAGAAATGTTACACATGTACAAAATGCTGTATTTTACTATTGACTGTCAACCATTAACCCCCCAAGTAAAAATAAAGAAAGAAAAAGTTAGGAGAAATATCTCACTGGGTAGGGTGCCTGCATTGTTTGAGTACTGGCACCAAATGGTAAGTGCTATGGCACATCACATATTTTTTGCCTCCAAGGTACTGCTGGGACTTGGTGCCTGCAATATGAGTCCACTGCTTCTGGTGGCCATTTATCCCCATTTTTCATTGTTGTTGTTGCCATTATTATTGTTGTTGTTGGATAGGACAGAGAGTAATTCATGGGAAAACAGAGAGGGGGACAGAAAGACACCTTCAGGCCTGCTTCACTGCTTGCAAAACAACCCCCTCCCTGCAGATAGGGAGCCAGGGGCTCAAACATGAATCCTTGCACTTCGCACTATGCACTTAACCTGGTACACTACTGCTAGTTCCCCTGAGAACACACATTTCTTATTGATTAAATATGAGAAAATGTACTGAAAGCAGGGCTGTACTAAAATAAATCTACGCCAACTGACATACTGCTAGATGGAATTTGTATTTAGAGAAAAGAAACATACTAGATGTCAAATGTCTATCCATGTAAATACATTCCATGTTTATTTATTAATAGGTCAATTGTAAACTGCAAAAACCAGAATATTACACTTGGGTTAAATAATATACATAAATTATTATATAAAAATAATAATATATATTTGGGTTAAATACTATAAAGTATACATCTTGGGTAGTGTATACAGCGTAGTTAAGCTGCATTTTGTTGCTGAGAATGTCTCATGTTTTATGTGGGTAGAAAATATCAAAAGTAAAATATATGAAAATGCAGACCAAAATTAACTCCTGAAATTAAAACGTTTAATCAAGTAGTCAGGCAAAAGGCCAGTAAAATCGATTAATAAAATGAATTACTAATGAAAAGTGGAAAATGATGAGAAACAAAAAGAAAATCAGAACCAGAATACAAAGAATAAGATAAAACATGTAATCCAAAGTCAACCTATAATTTCCATTCTATACTTTTCATTTCATGCTTTATTATTACTACAGATCTTTTATGTTATCTTTTGTGATTTTATATTATCTTTCACTGCTTGGTTTAGAATTTCGACTTGAGGGACCAGGTGGTGGTGCACCTGGTTGAGTGCACATATTACATTGTGCATGGACCTGCGTTCAAGCCCCCAGTCCCCACCCGCAGGGGGAAAACATTGCAAGAGGTGAAGCAGTGTTGCAGATGTCTCTGTCTCTCTCCCTCTCTACCTCCCTGTACCCTCTAGATTTCTGGCTGTCTCTATCCAATAAATACATAAAGATAATTTAAAAAATTAAGTAAGATTTTTTTACTTAAATTCTTACTATTTTTCTAAAAAAATTATATAGAATAATCAATTCATATTAGGCATCCTAGAAAATAATGATTCTGTCAGTTTGGCACCAAGAGTATATGAACTCAGAGAAGAAAAGTGCCAATCATATAAAGATAAATTCAGATGCCTGATTTTTGTTTTCTATAAAGCACAGTATGCCTTTAGTCTGTAGTGTGATGTCTACTATCTACATATACGGGTAGCATATGGCACATACATTTTTGAGATGTATCATGTTAAAATAAAGATATGTGATGAGCCTATGTTTGCCTATGTAATATCACATAAAAGTTAGTGGTTCTTGCTTTTGTTCACTCCCGAAATTTGTGAGAGAAAATAGCTTGGAAGTCAAGCTGTAGCGAAGCAGTTAAGCACACATGGTGCAAAGCACAAGGACCTGCATAGGGATCCTAGTTCAAGCCCCTGGCCCCCAACCTGCAGGGGAGTCGCTTCTCAAGCTGTGAAGCAGGTCTGCAGGTATCTATCTTTCTCTCCCCTTCTCTGTCTTCCCCTACTCTCTCCACTTCTCTCTGTCCTATCTAACAATGATGACATCAATAACAACAATAATAACTACAACAACAATGATAAACAACAAAGGCAACAAAAGGGAAAATAAATATAAAAATTATAAAAAGAAAATATCTCTTTTTTCTCTATTTTAACTTATTTTACACAACACTTTGGTTATTATATGGATTATCTTATTTTTTAAAGAGATCTCCCGTTCTGGAAGGAATCTCGGTTTAGGTGGTGGTTTCTTTTTCTGTGGATAATCTTTTCAATTTGATGCAGTTATTCATTTATGTTTGTGTCTTCCTTGTAATTTTAATTGTGTCACTGAATATAATTTAGAAGGAAGAGAGTCTTGCCAATATTTCCCTCTAAGTACTTGGTAGTTTCTAGTCTAACGTCCATTCCTTGATCCATTTGGAATTTACTTTTGTATGTGGTAAAATGTAGTAGTTCAGTTTCATTGTTCTACACATTTCAACCTGATTTTTCTAACACTATTTGTTGAAGACAGTCTCCTTTCTCCATTGTTTAGTTTGGGTTCTCTTGTCCAAAATTAAAGGTCCATAGATGTGGGGACTTAGTCCTAGGTTCTCAATTAAAATCCACTGGTCAGTGTGTCTATTTTTGTCCCACACCAGGCAGCAATAATTATAATGTCACTATAATGGTTTGATATCTGAGAAATTGATGCCTACAGCCTTGTTTTTTTTCCTCAAGACTGTTTTGGTGAATTTAGGTGTTTTCTGGCTCCAAATAAATATTTGTAGCTTTTTTTCTATTCCCTTAAAAAATTGGGTGAGACCTTAGTGAGGATTACATTACATTTGTACATGGCTCCGCAAAATCCTTAACTGCTTACTCCTCTGTAAGGCATGTGGCCCTATTAACCCAGAGTCCCTGAGCCATATAGGAGCCACCATCCTAAGAACTTCCCATGGTTTAACTTCTTCTGTATTATCTTCATTGGCAAATACAAACTACGGGCAAATTCACAGCTGCCCTAGAATTCCACCAGGGGCTTAAAAATTACATTCCCACTCATGGCAATAAGAGCACTAATGACAGATTTAGCGAATCCAGACCTCCCACCAACTATCCATCTTGCAGATGAGTCAGTCCTGATAGTAACAGCATTCTCTGGATCCAATCTCACAATTTTTCTCACAGGAGTAAATATAGTATTCACAGAAATCTCCTCGCTCTATATGCTCATTACTATACAGCGGGGTCAATCATCACAGCACATTAATAACACAACATCTTCCTTCACACGAGAAAATGCACTAAAACACTTCATATTGTCCCTCTTTTAACAGTCACTCACACCCCATAGTATTCTCAGATCTCCATTCTGATAAAAGGTCAATAAACATTAGACTGTGACGCTAACATGAGAAGCTCACAGGGTCTTATTGACAGTCTGTGACAGCTGCTCCATCCTGCCGCCTCCCCAGCTCACCCGCCCTGCTCCCCACACTCCCCTGAGAGACCCTGAGCTCCCACTGTGCCAGCACCTGCCCTGCGGCTCACCTGCCCCTTTCCTGCTCTCGCCCTTCAATGTCCTCCGGATCCCCTGCCCCATGTGACCACACCCCCCTTACTGGACCCCAGGCCCCTCCCCCACACTCATCTCCCCCCTCCACCCCGCCCAAGCTCCCCGCACCCAGCTGCTCACCTGCTCAGATGTCCCCACAGACCACACACCCAGCTGCAGGCCAGGCAGGGAGCTGAAGCCCAGACCGCTCCTGGAAGCAGTGGCGCTGGACACCCTCCATGCACCGCCGCAATCTAGGGGCTGTGGTAGGAAACCGATTCTGCCTCCATCTGAGGAGGGAGGACGGACACAGCTGCCCCTTCGACAACGCCTCTCCATCTGCAGCCTGTCCTCAGAGCGCGTCTTCCCAGCAGTCCTTGAGGCAGCAGCCAATCAGGAGAGCACAGGCGGTTCCAGAGAGCCAATCAGACGCCACGCAGCCAGGCCTGCTCAGACAGCCAGTCAGAGCAGAGGAGCAGCGACACCCCGCCCCCAGCATGACATGCCCCCTCCCCCCCTTAGCAGGGCTCCCCAGGCCTGCCTAGCAGTGTGGACAGCGAGAAAGAGGCCCAGTTGGCCTCTTATTTGGATTGCCACCTGCCCCTCTGGAATGTTCACAATAGGACAGAGAAGACTGAGAGGGAAGGGGAAACAGAGGCAGCCGCTGGGCTTCCTCCCCACCCGCGAAGCTTCACCTGTGGCTGGAACCCGGTTTCTGCACCCCAGCCCTGAGGGGAGGTGAGCTGGTGCTCAGCCAGGCTGCCACTCCACGTGTCTGTCCTGCCAATGGCTTCCTGTGTCGTGGAGCTGAGCTGCCACAGGTCACCACTGACTGTCCGAGCTGGACCCCGGCCCAGGGGCTACGGGTACTGTCTAGGGGAGTTTCAACTAGAGAAGCCAGGGAGCCAAGGGCGTGCTCACCACTTCATTATTATTATTAGTAGTAGTAGTACTTATTTCATCTTCACTTCCACTCCCACTCCCATGGATGTGATATGTAGTCGTCAAAAAAAAAATTTTTTTTTTGGAGTGTGATTGGGAGCCTGGACCATGGGGAGCCGACTTCCCAGGTTTCTTTCTTTCTTTCTCTCTTTCTTTTTCATTTTTATTTATAAAAAGGTAACACTGACAAAAAACATAAGATAAGAGGGGTGCAACTCTGCACAATTCCCACCACCAGAACCTGTATCCCATCCCCTCCCCTGATAGCTTTCCTATTCTTTATCCCTCTGGGAGTATGGACCCAAGGTCATTGTAGGATGCAGGAGGTGGAAGGTCTGGCTTCTGTAATTGCTTCCCCACTGAACATGGACATTGACAGCTGGACCCATACTCACAGACTGTCTCTCTTTCCCTAGTGGGGAAAGGCTCTGGGGAAGCAGAGCTCCAAGACACATTGGTGGGGTCATCTGCACAGGGAATTCAGGTTGGCATCAAGGTATCATCTGCAACATGGTCCCTGAAAAAGTATTAGGATATAAAGCATAACAAATTGTTGAATAAACATGAAACTAAAAACAAGAATA
The DNA here is from genome assembly GCF_950295315.1 of Erinaceus europaeus. Taxonomy (NCBI): domain Eukaryota; kingdom Metazoa; phylum Chordata; class Mammalia; order Eulipotyphla; family Erinaceidae; genus Erinaceus; species Erinaceus europaeus. Next base: position 42,658 of record NW_026647814.1, read on the forward strand.
TAGCAGATGAAACTTGGGATCTCCATTTTGGAAAAAGCTAGTAGGTCTATTTTAAGTATATTCCAAGGAGCCCATAACTTTGCCTAGGCCTGACAGCTAATATGAAGGTGGACCAAAGTAATTTTCTGGAAAGATGGTGTCAGAGTTGGAAAAAGGACTGGAAACCTGGATCAGGGAAGAGAGTAGCTCCCAAATATGGGAAAAGTATATAAATATTCTTATAATTGTAAACCTCATTGATTTGATCTGGGGCCCAAGTTTGTCACAGAAGCCTGTATAACCTCTGTATCCCTGTAGGTCTGAACTCACATTTTGTGGTCATGGCTAGGAATATTCTCGGCTGCACCAATTTCAAGACCAGTCCTCCTCCTGTGGTAGAGTATGTTAGCCAATCTCCCTTCAGGGAATGGAACATTCCCTACCATTACTGATCCACATTGAAAGCGAGGTACTATAGGGGCCCACATTATGTAGTTTCTGATGGAGATAACCAGTGACAGTGACAAGAGGATCTGTTAGAAGTCTAGGCCCATCATATCTGTATGGGAATCCCAGGAATCCCCAGCTAGGGCCCTAGGTGATGGGGTGACTTGGAAGTGACCAAAGAGTCATCATTAAAGTATCCCAGTCTCTTGCCCTTATTCAACTTATGCAGTCCTTACTTTGTCTGACAAGGTTAGCTTTTGGAGTGATAGAGGGATGTGTAATAGGAGGTCGTTGAGGAGGGTATCTATGTCTAAGTAGAAAATATTTCATTAGTTACTTTAAGGTGTCTTTTTTGGTCTTTTACTTGCTTGTTGCATTTATTGACTCACTGCAAATTATTGTGCACTTTTGCTTTAAGGTATATATTTTCCCCTAACTATGGAATATGTACGTATGCCCTATCTCATGGGACCTGGTCTGTATTTCAGTTTTGAAGTTTTGTTAGAAAGCGCACCATCTGAAATAGAATTGAGGAGTTCTATGTGAGGGTCAGGCGACAGTGCAGCAGGTTAAGTGCACGTGGATGTAAGCGTAATGATCCCAGTTTGAGCCCCTGGCTCACAACCTACAGGGGGGTGGCTTTACAAGTGGTGAAGCAGGTCTGCAGGTGTCTTTCTCTCCCCCTCTCTGTCTTTCCCTCCTCTCTCCATTTCTCTCTGTTCTATCCAATAACAACATTGATAACAACAAGAAGGATAAACAACAAGGGCAACAGAAGGGGAAAAAATAGCCTCCAGGAGCTGCGGATTCATGGTGCAGGCACCGAGCCCAAGCAATAACACTGGCAGTGAAAAAATGAATACTACTAATAAAAAGGGAGTTCTATCATCTTGGAAAGGTCTCACCAGAGTAATGAAGCTGGATTGTTGACATCCCAGGTCTGCCATCTATGGACACAGTCTGAAGTGAAACACATCAAGGAGGTACTGGTTGTAATGATAATGGTAAGATGCAGTACCAATTGTGGTTTTTCACAGTCACTTAGAATTCATTCACTTGGGCAGAGGAGATAGCATAATGGTTATTAAAAAAGATGTTCTTACCCCATGACTTCTAAATCCCAGATTCAATCCCCAACATCAACATATGCCAGAGCAGAGCATAGCTCTCTCTCTCTGTACTTCTCTGTCACATTAAAATTTAAATAAACTATATATTTGTGTGTATTTTAAAAAGAAATTGTTTACTCTATTTTTCTGTTATTTGAAAAAATATATATATATTCTACTAGCCATCGTCTAGTATATTTCCATATCCTCTGCTGTTTCTTTCTGTTTTTAAGATTACAGTTTTTATTGTTTCTGAGAGAAACACTAGTCTGCCTCCTCCACCCAACGTACTGCATGACCAGAACAAATGAGCCTGGAACCCGAAATGTGAACACACAAGGGAAAAGGGAACCCCTGCTATTTCTAATATACTTTCAGAATAAATAATATATATATATATATATATATTTCAGCTATTATTATTTTTCAGTTTTAGAATTTCCACTTGACTCTACTTTTTATTTTCCATCTTTGGATTTTTTAATTAAAATTATAGGAGAGATCACATAGGCTCCTCAGCTGAACATGGACCCAAGGTCACATCAAATCGGTGGGGTTTACAGTCAACAATATTTATACACCTTTCCCATAATTGGGAGCTACTCTCTTCCCTGATCCAGCTTTCTTGTCCTTTTTCCAGCCATGACATCATCTCCGCAGACAATAACTTGGATCCACCTATATATCATAGTTTAGGCTCAAGGGAAAAAAACTAGTATAGCCTCAGGCTCTTTGGAATCTAAAGTATGCCTACTAGCTATCTACAAAATAGATAGCCCTCCCCAACTCTTCATCTGCACTATTCCAGCCTTTAGCTTCATGTCTAGTCAACAAGTTGTTTGGATTTATATGTTAACTGTCTTTTCAGCCACCAGGTTCCAGATACTACCATGATGCCAACCAGACTTCTCTATAGAAATGACCCCACCAATATGTCCTGGAGCCTTGCTTCCCCAGAACCCTGCCCCACTAGGGAGAGAGACAGGCTGGGAGTATGGATCCACCTGCCTACATCCATGTTCAGCAGGGAAGCAGTTACAGAAGTCAGTCTGATCACTATGGCAAGAACTTCCAATATTATGTTTAAGAATAATGGTAATAATGCTAATAATATATAACCAATCAGATGGGGGATGCTTTCAACTTTTGGTCATTGAGTATGATGTTCACTGTAGGTTTACTGTAGTTGAACTCCACTATCTTGAGGCATTTCCCAACTATTTATATTTTTGTAGTGTTAGGAGCATGAATGGGTGTTGGATTTTGTCAAAGGCTTTCTCTGCATCTATTGAGATAATCATGTGGTTTTTGGCTTTGCTTTTATTGATTTGGTGAATGGAAATTGACTGACTTACCTATAATGAACCAGCTTTACATTACTGGGATAAATCCCACCTGGTCATGATGAACCTTTTCGATATACTGCTGTATCTAGTTGGCTAGAATCTTATTCAGTATTATACCACCCTATGTTCAACAGAGATATTGATGTACAGTTTTCCTATTTTGTTGTGTCCCTATCTGCTTTTGGTGTCAGGGTGATGCTGGCTTCATAGAAGGTGGAAGGGAGTGCTCCTGTTTCTTTGTTCTTTTGGAATAGCTTTAAAAGAATGTTTTTTTTTTCCTCAGCCTGACATCTTATATGCAGATGGATCCAAGTTATTGTCTGGGGAGATGTCATGGTTATTAAAAGGACCAGAAAGCTGGATCAGGGAAGATAGTCGAAACCAAGTATGGAATAGATGTATAAATGTTGTTGGCTGTAAACTCCATTGATTTGATCTGATCTGGGGCCCATTTTCAGCTTAGAAGCCTATCTGACCTATGCATCCCTGTAGATCATAGCTCCCATTCTGTGGTCATGAGTAGCAATGTTTCAAGCTGCCCCAGTTTCAGAACCCATCTTCCTCATGTGGAGGATAGAGTATATTGTCCATCCTCCCTTTGGAAGATGGAACATTCTCTACCATTGCTGATCCAAGTTGAAGGCAAGGTCCTATGGGGGTTCACAGAGGGACCTATTGTGTTTTTCCTGATAGAGATTATCAGTAACAATGGAGAGAGGGATTTGTTCAAGATCTAGACCCATTATATCTATTGGGGAATGACAGGACTCCCCAACAAGGGCCGTAGCTGATAGTGACTGAAGAGTCATCTTTAAAGTATGCCAGTCTCTTGCCATTATTCAGCTTTTGCAGTCCTTACTTTGATAAGTTTAGCTTTGGAGTGAGTGAAGGAAGAATAATAGTAAGTACATCGGGAAGGTATCTAAGTAGACACTATTTCCTTAGGAACTTCATGGTCTAATTTTATGTCTTTCTACTTGCTTGCTGCATATACTGACTCATTTCCGGCTGTTCTGCACTTTTGCTATCAGGTATATATTTTGCCCTAACTTATGGATACATGTGAACATATGCCATATGTCATGGGACCAGGCCTATATCTAGGTTTTGGGACTTTGTTAGGAAGTGAACTACCTGAAATGGAATTAGAGAATCCTATGAAAGGAAAGGAAAAGAAAAAAAAACTAGTATAATCATGGGATCATTGGAATATAAGTAAAATAGGACTGTCAACTATCGACAAAATGGACTTCCCTCAACTCTTTCATCTGAACTATTCCAGCCTTTAGGTTCATGATTAGTCAACAATTTGTTTGGCTTTATATGTTATCTCTTTTTTCAGACACCAGCTTCCAGATGCTAACATGATGCCAACTGGACTTCCCTGGGCAAATGACCCCACCAATGTGTCCTGGAGCCCCACTTCCCCAGGTCCCTGTCCCACTAGGGAAAGAGAGAGACAGGCTGGAAGTATGGATCGACCTGTCAACAGCTATGTTCAGCAGGGAAGCAAATACAGAAGCCAGACCTTCTACCTTCTGCACCCCATAATGATCCTGGGTCTATACTCCCAGAGGGATAAAGAATAGGAAAGGTCTCAGGGGGAAGGGAGGGGAAGTGGAGTTCTGGTGGTGGGAACTGTGTGGAGTTGTACTTCTCTTATCCTATGGTTTTTGTCAGTGTTACCTTTTTATAAATAAAAATTAGGAAAAATTAAAATATAGGTATTAAGTGTCTCCTGAAGCTTTTTTATAATTCATTTGTAAAGCCATGTTGTCCTGGCATTTTGTTGTTGGGGAGATTCCTTTCTTTTTCTTCTTAAGTTTCTATTAATAAAATGTAAGCACAGAGGAGATCACTGGTAAGAGAGTTACAATTCCACAGAATTCCCACCACCAGAACTCCCTACCCCATACTCTGCCCTGATAGCTTTTCTATTCTTTAGGAAATAGGGGCATCTGCCCTGGGTAGTCCAGTGAGTATTGTGATAGGTGAAACTAGTGGCTGAAAAAGATTTAAGGTGGAAAATGGAACAAATTGTTGACTAATCATGAACCTCAAGGCAAAAATGTTCCAGAGGAAGATTTGGGGCCTCTGTTTTGGAAAAATTTATTAGGTCTATTTTAGGTATATTCCAGGGGGCCCATGACCCAACTAGTTTTTGCCTGCACCTGACATCCAATATGCAGGTGACCTAAGCTAATCTTAAGAACTGTTTCAGTTTCTTTTTCCGTGATTGGTCCATTTAGGTTTTGCAGTTCTTCCTGATTCAGTTTTGAAAGGGTACATGTTTCTAGGAATTTTTCCATTTCTTCCAGATTATCTAGCTTGGTGCCGTATAGTTGATCGTAGAAGCTCTGCATGATTTTTTTTTTTTGATTTCTGTAGTGTCTGTTGTGATATTTCATCTATTGTTTATAATTATATTTATTTGAGTCTCCTCTGCCCCTTTTTTTTAGTGACTCTGTCTAAGGTTTTGTCAGTTTTGTTTAATTTTTCAAAGAACCAACACTTGGCTTCATTGATCTTTTGTATGGTTCTCTCATTTTTATGTTATTTCCACTTTATTTTTGGTGATTTCAGTCCTTCTGGTTGTTTTACGGTTCATTTGTTCCAGTTCCTCAAAGTCTTTTAAGGCATGCTATAAGGTTGTTTACTTGAGCTTTTTCTTTTTCTCTAATGTGTGCTTTGTATGGCTATGAGTTTCCCTGTAAGTACTACTTTAGCTGTTTGACAAACTTTGATAGCTTGTCTTTTTTTTAAAGTAATGTTTAAGACTATATAATGGCGTGTGTCCAGGGAGAGAATACCAGAATAGGTTATACTTTGTTGCTATAGCAAGCTCAATAGCTTGTGTCTTCATTTTCATTTGTTTCTAGGAACATTTGAATTTCTTGCTTGAGTGCTTCTTTCACCAAGTGGTTATTAAGCAGTATGCTGTTGATTTTTCCAAATTCTGTGACTTTTAGTAATTTTCTGTTGATGATGGTTCAGTGTTAGCTTTACTCCACTGTGGTCTGAGATGATGCTTGAGATAACTTCAGTACTCTTGAATGTGTTGATACTCTCTTTGTGGCCTAACATGTGGTCTGTGTTTGAGAATGTGCCAAGAAGAACTCTGAAAATGTCAAAAAGGTCTAGTCTATCTATTTCTTTGATTAATTCTCTTGTTTCTTTGTTGATACTCTGCTTGCATGATCTAAGTGTGAGAGTGGGGCGTTAAAGTCTCCTACCCTTACTGTGTTCCTTTTTTTTTCTTTTTTTTCCATTTTGTTGCCCTTGTTGTTTTATTATATTTATTATTGTTGTTGTTGTTGGATAGGATAGAGAGAAATGGAGAGAGGGAGGGGAAGACAGAGAGGAGGAGAGAAAGATAGACACCTGCAGACCTGCTTCACCGCCTGTGAAGCGACTCCCCTGCAGGTGGGGAGCCGGGGTTCGAACCGGGATCCTTATGCCGGTCTTTGTGCTTTGCGCCACCTGCGCTTAGCCCGCTGTACTACAGCCCGACTCCCCCCTTACTGTGTTCCTAATGACATATTTCTGTAGTTCTTTCAGTAAGAGTTTGATGTATTTGGGTGGGCTCCCATTGGGTGCATAGATGTTAATAATTGTTAAATATTCTTGGTTGATGAATTCTCTGATTATTATGTAATCACTTTGCATATATTTTATTACTTATTTATTTTGAAGCATATTGTGTCAGAGGTGAGAATGGCTGCTCCTGCCTTTTTGTGCGGTCCATTAGCCCATATGATACTTCTTCATGCTTTCACTTTAACTCTGTGTTTGTCTTGTGGGCCAGCAGGATTCTTGCAAGCAGCATATGGTTGGGTTGTGTTTTCTGATCCATCATCCTACTCTGTGCCTTATAATGGGTGAATTTAAGCCACTGATGCTTATTTATACTATGGATTTAAGGTATTACAATGTAATTATTCAACATTTTTCTGTTTGCTCTGATATATGGGAAGTTTGTTGTTCTTGTCTATAGGAGGTCTTTTAGGACCTCCTCTTTCAGGGCAGGTTTGGTGATAGTTGCCTCCTTTAACTGGTGCTGATGTGAGAAGGCTTTTATCTCTCCATCTACTCTGAATGATAGTCTAGCAGGATATACTATCCTTGGTTGAAACTATTTCTCATTGAGAACTTGATACCTTGGCATTCTCTTCTGTCTTTCGACTTTGAGTGGAGAAGTCTGTTGATAGTCTTATGGTTTTTCCTCTGTATGTGATGTTTTGTTTTTTCTTTTAGCCTTCAGGGACCTTCCTTTTTATTTCCTTATTTCAACTGTAAATATTATGTGTTTTTTGTGTCTATTCAGGCCTAGGTAGATTCTATTGTGAACTCTTTGGACATCTTTAATTCTGATGTCCTTTCTGTTGTTTAAGCCTATGTAGCTGCCTTCTATTATTTGCTCTATGATGTTTTCTTCCCCTTCTTCTGTTTCTTGCTCTAGTGGGCCAATTATGTGAATTCTCCTACTTTTGAGATTGTCACTTATGTCTCTGTTGTTGTTTTCAGGGCCTCTCAATCTCTTTTAGCTCTTTTACATCCTTCTTAGTTTTCTCTATCTCATACTGTCTGGATAATTCTGTCCTCTGCTTCTGTTAATCTACTTAACCTTCTCTCTGATTCCTTTTTCAGTTCAGCTATTCCTTTCCTTACTCTATTCCTTAGAGTGTTATCTTGCTCTGCTAGCTGATCTTTTAGCTCAGTGATTTCAGCTTTCAGTTCTCTAATTTTCCTTGATTGTCTCATCTGGTATCACCCTATTTCTGCAAGAATTTTCTTCCATAGCTGCCCTCACTTCTGTGATTTACAGGTCAATTAATATTTGGATATTTTCCTCATTTTTAGTTTCTTCTGGCTTACTTGGAATATGTTCTGGGCTCCTGTCCTGATCATTGTGGTAGCTGTTTTAACAGCTTTGGATTTGACCATATTTGTTCAAATGATGTGTTTTGTGTTTTTTGTGACTTGATGATTATTTAAGGGCTTCTTTAGCACGTCACATAATAGCTTCTTTTTCAGTAAAAACCAGATGCTTCTCTGCCCTGTATATTTTTATGCATTTTGTTCCTATATTTATCTTTTTCCTTCTCAGATTTCTTTAGCAGGCATTGTTGAGACCTAATTTTGTTCCTAAAGTTCAGTTTCATTTTAATTTTCATTAATTTTTTATTATAATCACCCTATTTGGTCCTCATATCGTTGTTCATTTAAATATAGAAGTAAATAACTCTTGAGTTTTAAATCTCTCCTGGAAGACAAACTATATCAGTGGGTAAAAATGTTGACCTTTTTATTCTTGAAGGAAATTGCTTGATATGGAAAAGTATTGTCTCCATTTCCCATCTGAAAATATGTTAACTCTTTGAGTAACTGGAGGAGGTGGTGGAGAACTTTTCTATTTTCTCTTCCCATTGCTTTTTGTTTGATCACTTGTTTTTGATAATAGCCACTTGGGAAAAAGTAAGATTATTTGTTGCTTTAGAGTTTTGCTTGTGTATTTAGCATTCCTTTTGAGTCTCGAGATTTATTGAATAATAAATGCCATTTAGTGCTGTGTGCAATTTTGAATCCCTCAAGTTTTTCAAGTGGCTTAGAATAATTAAAAGTTCATCAAACTTGAAACTATACCAAGTGACATTGGGCATCAGGTTGTCCCAATGAAGTAGGTTGAATTTTGGTACCAGAAAATTTGTTATTTTTTAGTAGTAGGATGTTCACAAGTTAGTATAATAAAATTTTTCTATATGTTTTGCAAAAAAGTAAAAATTTTAGTTCTTCACTTTTAAAAGATAATGTTCAAACCCTCAGCAGAGATTTTGAAAGCTAAAGCAGTATGTTAAATTATTACATTTACAACAAAAGGAGTTAATAGTATAGATATGTACCCCTCATCCAGTTTAAGAAATATTTTTACTATAATTGAAGTCTTTTTTGTCTCACTCCAGCCAAATATAGTCTCTTTCTCCTCATTACCCTGAATGTAGGCACTAATCATATTCATGCATTTATGTAGTATAATCACAGCTCATAATTGGATGTATAAACCTGTATATAGAGTTTGCTGCTGTTTTTGTCTCTATTTGTCTTGCCTCCTCCTCTTCATTCCTTCTCATTTAGACTGCACAACTTTAGTCTTTTGTATGACTTTATAGAGACTTACAATAGTATTCATCTCCTTATATATTTTACATCTTTTTGTTCCAAATGCCATTCTCTAAGAGTATAAAATTTGCTAGACTCAAAATTTTAACTGTAAGAGATGACTACTTTAATTAAATGAACTTCATTAATTCTTGTTGTTTTACATGCCTCAGTATATAAATTGCATACAACACTCACATTCTTTCCTCCATGGGCTAGGTAGTGTCAGCACACTTGGTTGAGTACACAGATTATAGTCACTATTCAAGGAAACAGGAAAAGATACAAAGAATGGGAGTTGGGTTAAGCACACATGGAACCAAGCTCAAGGACCGGTGTAAAGATCCAGGTTCGAGCCCTGGCTCCCCAGCTGCAGGGGAGTCGCTTCACAGGCCATGTAGCAGGTTTATAGGTGTCTATCTTTCTCTCCCCCTCTCTGTCTTCCCCTCCTCTCTCCATTTCTCTCTGTCCTGTCCAACAACAACAAAATCAATAACAACAACAATAAAAATCAACAAGGGCAACAAAAGGGAAAATAAATAATTCAAAAATTAAAAAATACAAATAATTGGAAAGTTATTTCATGTTCATGGGTTGGAAGAATTAAAAGCATCAAAAAGAATATTCTACCCAGAGCCACATACAAATTTAATGTAATTCCTACTAGTGTCCCACCAGTCTTTTAACAGAATGGAACCAAAGCTACAAACAATTATATGGAGCCAGAAAATATTAGAATTGCCAAAAAAGATAAAAAAAGTCCTGAACTATATATAAGGATGTTGTGATCAAATCTGCTTGGTACTGGAACAAAAATAGATACTCTGAAGACTAGAATAGAATTAAAATCCCAGAAAAAAATCCCTATACCTGTGAGGGGATTGGATACAGAGTTCTGGTGGTGGGAATTGTATGGAATTGTACCCCTCTTATCCTATCATCTTGTCAATATTTCCACTTTATATTTTTTAAAAATTCCTATACCTATAATCATATATATTTTTTCTCTTTATTGGGGGGATGAATGCATTATAGTTGATAGCAAAATACAATAGTCTGTACATGCATAACATTTCCCAGTTTCCCACTTAACAATTCAAGCACTAGGTCCTGCTCTGATATCAGATTATCTGCAGGGGGACTCGCTTCAAAGGTGGTGAAGCAGGTCTGCAGGTGTCTGTCTTTCTCTCCCCCTCTGTCTTCCCCTCCTCTCTCCATTTCTCTCTGTCGTATCCAACAATGACAACATCAGTAAGAACAACAGTAATAACTACAACAATAAAACCACAAGCGAAAAAGAACAGAATAAATATTTTAAAATATAAAAAATAAAGGCAAATTAAGGCAAGAATTAATATGACTTCACTCCAGTGAGAATGTCATACATCAGAAGTGATAGTAACAACAAAAGCTGAAGAAATTGTGGAGATAAAATAACAAGTCTGTGTTTTAAAAACTTTGAGACATACAATTAATTTCCCCCTCTCATATTAATTAACTAGTGATTTATATGACTACTTTTCAAAGTTAACCCAATTACCAAATACTGTGATGATAACATTAACTATCCATTGTCTTTTTGAACCCTAAGACAGCAGGAACCTCACATCTCCACTAGAGAGCCTATATTTCCCCCAGTCCTGGAACCTTAGCATAGGGCCCACTTTCCCGCATGCCTCTCCCAATCCATATCAAATAATATTGCATCTGCCGATTACAACCTAATCAACGCATTGATTGCTACCTCAAGATGCTTCATCTCAGACTGTGTTCAGAGACTTCAGGTGTGGAATTACAACCCTTCAGCTTCATTACTCTGGTGAGACCTTTCTTTCATAGTATACTCTAATTCCATCCCAGGTGGTTCACTTTCTAACAAAGTCCCAAAACCTAGATATACACCAGGTTCTGTGAGAGCATAGGTTCACACATATCCATAAACTAGTGCAAAATATATACCTGAAAGCAGAAGTACACTAGAGTTTGCAGTGAGTACCCCCCCCACCATTTCCTCTCCACTATTCCAACCTTTGGGTCCATGATTGCTCAACAATTTGTTTGGCTTTGTATGTTAACTCTCTTTTCAGCCACCAGGTTTCAGATGGCATCAGGATGCCGGCCAGGCTTCCCTGGACTGAAGACCACACCAATGTGTCCTGGAGCTCTGCTTCCCCAGAGACCCACCCTACTAGGGAAAGAAAGAGGCAGACTGGGAGTCTGGACTGACCAGTCAATGCCCATGTTCAGCGGGGAAGCAATTACAGAAGCCACACCTTCCACCTTCTGCAACCCACAATGACCCTGGGTCCATGCTCCCAGAGGGATAGAGAATGGGAAAGCTATCAGTGGAGGGGATGGGATATGGATATTGGGCGGTGGGAATTGTGTGTAATTGTACCCCTTCTACCCTATGGTTTTGTTAATTTGTCCTTTCTTAAATAAAAATAATAAATTAAAAAAAGAAAACACTTGTAGTGCTGGGTGGTGGCACACCTGGTTAAGTGCACTTGTTACCACCATGCGCAAGCACCTGGGTTCAAGTCCCCAGTCCCCACATGTAAGAGGAAAGCTTCATAAAGGGTGAAACATTGCTGCAATTATCTATGTCTCTCTCTCTCTTTGATCCCTCTGAAATTTTATCTGTTCTCTCAAATAAACTAAAAAAAACAGTCAATTTCTCAGAGACAGTACTTCAGACAAGGAGCAAATACTTATTGGTTTATTGATCAGAATAAGATGCAAGGATATGAGCAGTATCACAGTGGGTTAGGCACATGTGGTGCTAGGCACATGTGGTGCAAAGCACAAGGACCAGCATAAGGATGCTGGTTTGAGACCCTGACTCTCCATCTGTAGGGGAGTCACTTCACGAGCTGTGAAGCAAGTCTGCAGGTGTCTCTTTCCCCCTCCTTTCCCATCCACTCTCCATCTCTCTCTGTCCTATCCAATAACATAACAACAATAACTACAACAATAAAAAACAAGAGCAAGAAAAGTCAATATCAATTTTTTAAAAAAAGAAAATATAAAAATAAATAAATAAGATCCAAGGATGCTAGGAGTTAGAGTATTGCTAGAGCTCAATTCTGCTCTGATAGAGGGCATCACCTTGCCACACTTTTCCTGGAGTGAGGAGAGATGTGAAACGCTTGGTTAGAATACCTTTCTCTGTTGAGGATTAGTGTTTCTATTCCCAGTAACTATGGGAAAGGGGCCACTAGAGGGTACCCAAGTAGACCATTAGTTGTCCACAGGGATTATTTCATCTCCCCACTGAGTCAAAGCACCCAACCCACACTTTTGGATGTTAAGGATGGTTCTAGTTAGACCTGATGTCCCATAACCCTAGATGGAGCTGTGAGGAAAAGCAAGGAGTCCAGGAAAGACTGCACTGAAAAGGCACACGTTTATATTCCAGCAGGAGAGGCCACTGGCTGAAGATACCAGGTGGTCCCTAACAGTTCACAGTTCACATGCTTCCTTAGGGGGTACACAGAGTCCATGATGGGGAGGGGTGCAGCTGCTTCTGTTCTGATGTGGGGTCTGTAGAGTCCTCTGCCGAGTGCCTTCCTCCATGGAGCTGGTCTGGGGCAGGTGGTTGCTGAGAGCTGTGGATTGTCTTGTGCTGGTGCCACCATCTTGATGAGGAGCCTTGAGTCACGACCTGGGAAACAGCAAGGAGGCCTCTTTAGGGCATCAAAAGACTCCTCAGCAGTGGGGGGAGAGGAGGGAAACTGGGTGCCAGGCAAGGGGTGAGAACAACTTTAGAGTAAAGGAGACCCACTCTGAGCGACAAGCTCCTCAGTCAGTGTGCTCCCTGCTCTACCTTTACTGCTGGAGCCCCAGCCAAAAGGTCCCCTCTCCTGATCACAGAGGAAAATGCTCTGTAAAGCTGATCCTTCAACCAGGGCAACAAAAGGGAATAAAAAAAAAAAAGGCAAGCCCTGTCCACAGGCCTCTCTAGCTAGAGCATCTTCAGACAGCAGGGAAGGGAGCCCCTGTGGGACTGGGGTCTGAGCAGCCTCCCTGCCTCAGTTCCCCCTGCTAGACCCCAGGGCTCTGCTGAGAAGTCAGCAGGACCAGCACTTGCTTCTCTGAGTCAGGCCACTTCCTCCTCAGACAAGATGACATCAGGACATAGTTCAGTGACCTTCCTGCACCCTCTCAGCTACCTTCTAAAGTTCCCTGTGAGTCCTTGAAGAAGTTTCAAAAATAAAGGAAATGAGGGAGACTGGAATCAATCCTTTATGTAGGGTGTGAGTAGGAGCATTTTTAAGCTATGTGGAGGTCATTCTAGGAGTCCTGTGATACTTTCTAAGAGCATTGCTTAGGTTGAGAAGCTCTGACAGAGGTAAATGAAGCTGCAGGAATTGGTGTTTAAAATAGGCAGATGGTGAGGTTAAAGATACTGTGAGCCCAAAAATTCTGAACTCTGTCCCCAAAGAGGTGAATGTAGGGATAGCCTGAGACTCACAGATGTCCTTCCAAAGTTGTCTCCTCTAGCCCCATCTCTGGTACCTGCTCTGTGTGGGGCACCCCTGGGTGTCTGCCCTCGTCCCAAAGGGAGTGAAGGGAAGCCTGAGAATGAGCAGAGTTGCCTGTGGGCTCTGTACCTTTTTCCTTCTCTCTCTCTCTCTGGCTTGTGCCTGCCATTCTGCCTTGTGCTCAACTTGCTGGTTTCAAAATGCAGAATATGGCTGTAAGTTTGATCAAATTTAGAGACCAGAATGGCCACTGAGATGCAAAGTGCTTACCTGTGTGATGAATTATCCATCTTCCCCTGGCTCTTGCTGGCTTCCTCCTGTGCTAAAGGGAACACAGACATCGGTGCAGCAGAGTGGTGGCAGCCTCTCTCTTCCCTGCTGCTGCCTCACTGCTCCCATTTATGAACCAGCTAGAGGAAGTTCAGTCACATGCTCAACTGATTAGTTCTAGTCACCACCCTGAGCCTTTCCCTTCACCCAGTGTTATGAGATAAGCACAGTGATTGGCTGGGTCCTGAAGGGGGAAAGGCAGGGAGCACCCAGCAAAAACCCCACAGCCCAGATTTAGGGCCCCTTACATGGTGTGCTTGACAATGTGAGGGGTTCACTCTAACAGAGTCTGGTGTCCACTTCTCTCTCCATGTCTCTGTACCAGCTGGTCTCTGCTACTCTGCACTGTCCTCCACTGGCATCCTAGTTGCGGTGACCTTCCTACAGAAGTCACTGGCCCCACTGACACATGCCCCGATGCCCATGTCTCCCCTGCTCCGGCCTGCTGCTGTGGTCACAGGCCCCAGGTGCACAGGAGGCTCATCCTAGTCAACACGCAGGGAGCAAGTCAGTGTTGCACCAGAATGGACTCATTTAGGTGGGGAAGGAGTAGTGTGTCACCAGTGATATTAAGAAGGAAATAGTAGAAAAACATAAATGAGTTTTAACATCTTTAGCAGCAGTCACATGTTCTCCAAGATTTATTAAGCTATATCTTTACATCTGAGAAGAAATGAGACAAGACCCAGAGCATCACAAAAGTACTTGTGTTATCAGGGATTAGACTAGGGAGCACCTACTTTTTCTCCAACTCCAGTCAAGACTTGTGGGCTGCAGTTGCTGTATGAATTCAAGACCAGAGACTAGAATCAGCTGCACATCACTCAGTATGTTATGGCTCTGGGTGACATAAAATCATTATTGTAATTTGTGCCTGAATCAGAGGGATAAATCTCATGGGGGTTCTAAGGTCTAAGATGAAAACAGTCAGAGTGAAGACAAATGTTAGGACTGTGGGGACCGTCCTTCTCTATGACAGGGAGCTGTCACTCCTGGGGCTTTGTGGTCTTTCACACCTTAGGCCTCAGTGAGAGACAGGACAGTGCTGAGGGACCCTGGGTCACCGTCCCCTGAGTCGGGGGGTGATCCAGGCCAGAGTCTGTGGGCTGGTGATGAGTGTCCCCATCACACTCACACTGTTCCCAGCACTAGGAAGGCTGGCGTCAATAGTCCCTGCAGAGGTGGTGGCAGTGCCAGGGGACAGCAGATGGGGCAGCAGAAGAGGGGAGCTGTCTCTGGCAGGGGCACCCCACATGGAAACTATCTCTGGGGATCTGCTAGTTCCTGGGGGTGGGGGTTCAGACTGCCAAGGGAACCCAACTTTGAGTGGAAGATGGGCCAACCTGTCTTTCCTAATTGAACTCCTAATGTGTTTCTGTCTCTTGAATTAAGTTTAGATCTCAGAATTAATCACAAAATAGACACTATAATGATGAGACTTTCCAATCTTGCCTTTGATTTTGCTGGCTTCTATTTGTGCTAAAAAGACCCCAATGCTGGTGACCCCAGAGCTGTAGGGAGAACTCTCTAATTGTTGCTGCCTCATGGCTCCCCAATCTCACCCACCCTTGAGGAAGGACAGTCCCATGTTAACAGATGAGTCTGGTCACAGCATGAACTCCTCTCTGAAAGCTGTGCTGTGAGCTGAGTATTAGCAGCATGATTGGCTCAGACACCATACCCAGCAGAGGAGCCACAGTCCAGACTCAGGGTGGGCTTACTGAGTGCAGCCTCCTGAAGGCTGGAAGCCCCATGAGGAAGGCACATTGCAGGGGTCTGGAGGCCCATCCTTGTACTCACTCCTCAGTTGCTCCCTTCTGCACCTCCTCCCACAGCTCCTCCAGGAGAGGGCAGGGTGCTCAGGACCCCTTCAGGCAATCAGAGGGGAGCAGGGGCTGAACCCCACAAAGCTTATGTGTCCTTCCTGCACTGCAAGCTCTCTCGTTGTGGGGGAAACCCCACTGGTCCCTCTTCAGAACTCACTTTACCAAAGTCAGGCGTCCACTTCTCTCCCCATGTCTCTGTGTCCAGCTGGTCTCTGCTCCTCTGGCCTGTCCACCACTGAATGCCTGGCTTCAGTGACCCTCCTTCAGGAAGAAAATACCAGAAATACATAAATGAGGGCAGGGGTAGATAGCATAATGGTTATGCAAACAGACTGTCAAGCCTGAGGCTCCAAAGTCCCAGGTTCAACCGTTGCACCACCATAAACCAGAGATGATCATTGTTCTGGCAAAAAGAAAAAAAAAAAACATAAGTGAAATGTATGAAAAATTTAATCCCATTGTTAAAATTCAATCAGGTTACTCATTTGGAATCTTAAGAGGTTAGATAGAAGGAATATAAACTTCAAGCTAGGGGGTAGGTAGTAGTGCAGCAGGTTAAGTGCAGATGATGCAAATTGCAAGTTTGAGCATCAGGCTCCCCACCTGCAATGGCATCCTTTCAAAAGCAGTAAAACAGGTCTGCAGTGTCTATCTTTCTTTCCTCCTCTCTGTCATCCCCTCCTCTCTTGATTTCTACCTATCCTATCCAACAAAAATGACAGCAACTGTAACAACAACAACAACAACAAGGGCAACAAAAGGGAAAGAAAAAATAGCCTCCAGGAGCAGTGGAGTCACAGTGCAGGCACTAAGCCGGCAATAACCTTGGAGGGGAAAAAAAAACTCCAAGCTGGGCTCTATGCATACAAATGTTTGAGTGTTTCAAACTATTTTCCCCTTACATATTGATTATTTAAAATTTATAAGATTGTAAGTTAATAGAAGTGTATAGTAACACTATACCTACCACCATAGGTCTGATCCCTACCCCCGGGCCTCTATAGTGAAGGTTAAAATCTATCCTCTCCCCACACCCAGAGTTTTTTACTTTGGTGAAATACTCCAAACTCAGTCAATTTCTAATTTGTTTTTCCCTGTCTGTTCTTCTTTCTCAATTTCTGTTTATGAGTGTGTTCCTTTTTGACTTATCTCACTTAACATGATTCCTTCTAGATCCATCCAAGATAGGTCAGAGAAGGTGGGTTCATTACTTTTAATAGCTGGGTAGTATTCCATTGAGTATATATAACACAATTTATTCAGCCATTCATCTCTTTTTGGGGACCTGGGTTGCTTCCAGGTTTTGGCTATTATGAGTTGTGCTGCTATGAACATAGGTGTACACAGATCTTTATTGATGGTGTGTTATAAAGTCCTTAAGCTATATCCCAGGAGAGGAGTTACTGTGTCATAAGGAAGGTCCATGTCTAGCCTAGTGAGGGTTCTCCAGACTGCTCTCTGTAGGGGTTGAGCCAATTTACATTCCCACAGGCAGTGCAGGAGGGTTACTTTGTCCCTACAGCCTCTCCAGCATTTGTTCCTGCTCTCATTTTTGATGTATGCCATTCTCACAGGGGTGAGGTGGTATCTCAATGGTGCCTCTATTTGCATTTCTCTGACAATCAGTGACCTGGAGCAATTCTTCATATGTCTGTTGGCTTTTCGCATCTCTTCTGTAGTGTTCTGTTCATACCCTGGTCACTATCACATTAGGAAGATACTGATGTGTCTCTCCATATCTATCTCATCCTGACATCAAATTTTATGGTCAAATAAATGAGGGAACATGCAAGAAACAGTTACGAGGATAGCAAAGTCAGTGTGCAGATACTAAAACCTATGATGATGCTGGGTACAAGAAATTATAGTATAACACTGATTGCATGTTGAGAACCTGTAGGTTACTGTTGAATGTGTGTATCTACATTGAATTTTCACTTATAAAAAGTATAAGGGAGTCAAGCGGTAGTGCAGCAGGTTAACCGCACATGGCACAAGTGCAAGGACCAGCGTTAAGGATGCTGGATCGAGTCTCCGGCTCCCCACCTGCAGGGGAGTCGCTTCACAGGTGGTGAAGGAGGTGAGCAGGTATCTATATTTCTCTTCCCCTGTCTTCCACTCCTCTCTCCATTTCTCTCTGTCCTAACAATGACGACATCAATAACAACAATAACTACAAGAACAATAAAAACAATAAGGGCAGCAAAAGGGGAAATAAATAAATATAAAAAATTTAAAAGAAAGTATAAGAAAATAAAAATTGTTGCCAGGTGCATTGCCCAGCATTGTGCAGGCACCAAACTTCTTCAATGTCCCAGGTGCACTAAAATAAATAAATGAATAAATAAACAAATAAATAAAGGTGGAGGACTTCTGGGAAGTGTGGACATGAAGTAAATACAGTGAGATTCACTGCCAGTGGCTCAAACCTGGGTACTTAGGTGGGACCTTGAGTTTCCTGCCATGTACGCTTAATTCACTGCGCTACCACCTGACCCCCTTTCCTTTTTTTTTCCTTTCAAGTTTATTTGTTTCAATACTCTATATTCCATATATGAGTGAAACCTTCTGGTACTTGCTGTCACTATCTTACTCTGCTAAGCACAGAAGCCTCAAATTCTATCTAGTTTGATGCCCACCATAAATTATCAACCACACCTATCAAAGCACAGTGAAGTGGAAAGAAGACAGGAAGAACATTCTGGGGGACCGCATGTCCAAATTGATAATACAGAGATTGGAGGAATTTTGATGTGTAGAAAAAGAAACTGGACCACTTTTGGTGAGAATGCAAACTGGATTGCCCTCCAATCAAAATGGTACTCAGGCAAAAAGGTAATAAGAAAAAAAAAAAAGGAAGTCCCTCATGACTCAGCAAAATACCTCCTAGACAGATTTGCAATTGCCATGAAAACACTCATCCAAAGGGACAAATGCTTCCCTGTGTGAAAAGCTGCATTGCTCACAGTAGCCAGCGAGTGAGAATGGCATAAATTATCTATCGAGCTGATAGGATAAGGATGACATCTTGTCCCTTTCATCCCTCACATGCCATGCCATGTGAGATAAGTCAGAATAAGGAGATGGGAGAACACCAGCTGATCTCACATAAAGCTGTTGTGGGAGAAGCCAGGAACACAAAGAGAAACAAAGCAAAAAGTAGCTGGGTGAGGAATATGGCAGCAAAGCAGGGAACTCTGGACTAGGGGGGAGACAGTGTGGGGGAGAGGGTGTTGGGCACACAGGACATGAGAGTGACATTCTGGGGTACCACACATTCTGGGGATGTGACAGACTAGGGCTGATGGCGGGGGAGTACGTGAATAAATACCCAGCACAGGAAGAGGAGAAACTGTACTTGTCTAACAGCAACTGTCCTATCAGCCATTATTGAGCCAATAAGCCATTTCCCTTTTCGGGATGAGCACAGCGACCCTGACTGACCAGAGAGCCCCAGAGAGAAGCCCAGAGCTTGTCCTGATAACAGGCCCTCATGACCTCTGGGGGAGTGGACTGGAACCCCCTCAGCTCTGCCTGGAGGCTGCTCCCTGCACAAAGGCTTCAGTGCTGGGTGTGGCAGGGGCTCCCCCAGGGCACCTGCAGGGGAGGAGTTCTGTCCTGCCCTCCTGCTGACAGGGGAAGGGTCATTCTGAGACCTTTCAACCAAAAGGACTGGGAGGTGAGGGCATGGCAGCAGTGAGGCATAACCAAGGGCAAACACCAGTTGATGTTACAGGGCCTGAGAGGGCAGGGCTGGGTGACTTCCTTCAGGGCCTCCAAGGCCCCCCATTGAGGAGGGGCAGTGAGCAGGCCCATGAAAGAATGGCTGCTGGGCCCAGATTCAGACTTTTCCCCTTGGTTCCACAGGGCCTGGTATGTGGCACCAGTTCCCACCTGCTACTTGAGCTATCTGGCTGAATCCTATGTGCCCCAGGCTCCTTTCTCCTCTCTCAATTAGTTGGTAGGCAAGGCTGCATTAAAATCATCCTCAACTCAAAACAAGATCAGAAGAGAAAACTCAAGTAGAACCTGAACTGAAGTTGGTGTACTGCACCAACTTAAAAGACTCTGGGATGGGCGTGGGGGAAGAGTGCAGGTTCAAAAATGATGACAGAGGACCTAGTGTGGGTTGTATTGATTTGTGGAAAACTGAGAAATGTTATGCATGTACAAACTATTGTATTTACTGTCTACTGTAAAACATTAATTCCCCAATAAAGAAATTACAAAAAAAATTTTTCAACTAATCTGAAGGGGTGTGGGGCCACTGGGAGGAAGTTTTCATATTAATGATGTCACACCATGGCGTGGACCCATTCTTTACAGAGTTTTCCTTTCTAAATCTTCAAGGAGAGTTTTCTCGCATTACTGGATGTGTTCAGATTCTCTTCAGGATTGTTCAACATCAAGAACTGCAAGTATACATTCAGTGCACTTTATGAACATGGGCTCCATTCCCAAAGGCCACACAGATACTTGCAAGATGATTTCCCTAAGGGCTGATGCTCCTTGCCATCAATATCTACTCTCATGGAAAGACCCTAGGGAAGAAGGAACCCTGACTAAAGAAACCAGTTTCCCCGAGGCATAAGCAGCTGGTGGACACTTACCATCTTTAACAGGTATGAGGACGGTCAACACCTGCAATGACAGGAGGGAGACGGTGAGTCTTAGACACGTGTGCAGTGTGCACAGCTGCTCAGCCTTCTATTACTTTTCTTACCAGTGCCGCTCAGTTTTGAAGTATGTTGGTGCTTGAATTGAGGGAACCTGGGAATTTTGGTGCCTCGGGTTTGAAAGGCTTTTGTATAACCATTAAGCTCTTTCCCTAGCTGCCTGTGCACAGTTGTTCTGCTGTTCCAGGTTTTGAGGAAACCAAACAGGAACCTGTGCTCCCATCACAGACAAGAAGCACTCCAAAGCCCTGTTTGGACAGGACTTCAGTCTGAGGATCTGCTGTCAGACACAAGTAGACCAGTCCTACCAGCTTGCAGCCCCAGGGAGGAAGGGCTGACCAAGGAGAAGGACACCAACTCAGGGTGTGCTATCAGGACTGTGTTCCTGTGCTGAGTGTCCTCTGGAGTCAGCCATCACTGACAGACTCTTACTCAACACTTCCCCCCAGGACAGTGAACCCCTCATCTGTAATGTGCATGGCCAGACTCATCTCAACTTGGCTGGAGGAGAAACACATCAGCGAGGAAAGACCTCTCCTCCTCATGAGAGCAGAAGCTCACCTGGCTAGTCTCCGCAGATCAGCATCAGTGGCTTCATCTTGTGGCTTCACCCTCATGACCAGGCTCTTATGTGGCTTTAAGAGGACACAGAGCAACTGTTGAAGCAGCTGGTGCTGCTGGTTGGAGAATCATGGAGGAGGAGCACAGGGTTCAGGACAGCCTTTTTAACCCAAGTGCACAGAAGAGTTCCAACAGCACTGTGGCAACCTGGCTATGGACCAAACCATATACCGAATGTCAGTAATCTTCTCTTGCTGGTTAACATGATTTGCCAGAAATGTTGACTTTATGGTGGAGCAGGGGATCTCTCTCACCAAGTACTCCAACTTATCTCCCTGATTCTCACTCTGCTGTAGTCAGCTGCAAAGTGACCAAGATGTCCTACTTGGTGCATCCACTACCTGCAGTTATGGTGTCAGGCCAGTATCCAGAGTTCCAGATACATTTCCACTGGAGTGATGTAGTATTTGTGGGGGAATCCATTTATTTCTGCTCTGATTATATGGTAACTGGGGTGACCACATACTGATCAATTGTATTGGGGAATCTCTGCAGGCTCAGAGTCTTCTCCAATCTGTCTGCATTACATGGCTGTGAGAAGTGCTGCTAGACTATCCAGCCCTCCAGGGAGGAGTGTGGTGAGGATGGTGCCAGCTAGTGCAATAAAACTGTGCCACGTGATGAGGGCGGGCTGAGATCTGGGTAGAGGGAAACTACAGAGGGGTAAGAGAAAACCCATGGAGGAATCAAGCATCTCTACATGATCAGTTCAGTGCTCTGGCTCACTCTTTCCCCTCTTTGTGTTTCATGCACACATACTTCTGTTTATAATAACTATAAAATTCAATAAACAGATGTTCACCTGTGATGTAAACACTACCAGACAGTATATGTCTCCATGGGCTGGACAGGGACAACGTTTTCCTCAGGAAATCTGCTATGTCTCACCCCTCAATACAGTTCCCAGCAGAGGCCAGAAAGCAGGTTGGTTTCCAAGTGAAGACACCAAGGATGTCTAACCTGTCTCAGCCATGATTGTGTCCACAGCAAAGCTTGAGCTCAGAATACTTACTGTTTGAGGTGTTTGGGGTGCACCTGTAAATGGCAGAACAGAAAACACTGTGAGCATCAGTAAAATCTGGTGCAGGTGTTTGTCCCAACCAAAGAAAGGCAAAGGTCCCCACCTAAGAGCATCCCCTAAAGAAAGACACAGCTTTCCCCAAAAGGGCACTTGTCTCAAGTCCACTGATGCAAGGACACTAGACTCTAGTCATGCAATAAAAGCCCTATTCAGAGGGAATGGGACATGGGAATCTGGGCGTAGAAACTCTGTGGAATTGTGCCTCTATTATCTACAATCTTGTTAATAATGAGAAAAAACTAGAGGGTTCTGAAGACTAATTGTGTAGGAAGAGATATCTGCTCACTGATGAATTTAGAATTAAAAAGTTCAGTTAAAAACCAACAAAAGGTGGGAGTTGGGTGGTAGTTCAGTGGATTAAGCACAGGTGGTTCAATGGGCAAGGACAGGCATTAGTATTCTGGTTCGAGACTCCGGCTCCCCACCTGCAGGGGAGTCACTTCACAGGTAGTAAAGCAGGTCTGCAGATGTCTATCTTTCTCTCCCCCTATGTCTGCCCCCTCCTCTCTCCATTTCTCTCTCTCTTATCCAACAACAATTATATCAATAATAACTACAACAATAAAACAACTAGACCAACAAAAGGGACAATAAATAAATAAAATAAAAAAGAGATGACAAAAAACCCAACAAAAGGTACACTGAATAAAATATAGCAAATAAAATCATGATGTATCACCTCCTCCATCGCTGGAAATGATGGTTACATCCTGTAAGGGAGCTGGGAGGACCAGATTGACAATCAGTCCATGGTCCAATTACATTTCTGAAATACAACTCACAGGCACATATCCAGAGGACCCAAAAACACTAAGACAGAAGATATACAATCCCTTATGCTAACAGCTACAGTCCTGCAATATTCACAATAGAGAAATATGGAGGGATGGGTAGTGCCACAACAGATTGAGCACACAAGTTAACATGCACAAAGAACTAGGTTCAAAGCCTGGCCTGTGCTTGCACAGGGGAAGGTTCATGAGAAGTGAAACAAGGTCTACAGGTGTCTCCCTCATCTCTCTATCTGTCCTTCTCTCAATTTCTTTTTGTTATATTAAGAAAAGAAAGGCCTACTACAAATGGTGGGTTAGTTGTGTAGGCACCAATACACAGTGATAATCTTGCTAAAGTTACAAAATAATGAGGAATAAACCTAAATGCCATAACTATATGACTAAATAATAAAATTACCAAATAAGGTGATGATAATATTAACTATCCATTGTATTTTTGAACCCTAAGACAGCAGGAACCTCACAACTCCACTAGAGAGCCTATATTTCCCCCAGTCCTGGAACCTTAGCATAGGGCCCACTTTCCCGCATGCCTCTCCCAATCCATATCAAATAATATTGCATCTGCCAATTGCAACCTAGTCAATGCAACGATTGCCACCTCAACATGCTTCAGCTCAGACTGTGTCCAGAGACTTCACATGTGGAATGACAACCCTTCAGCTTCATTACTCGGGTAAGACCTTTCTTTCATAGTATTCTCTAATTCCATCCCAGGTGGTTCACTTTCTAACAAAGTCCCAAAACCTAGATATACACCAGGTTCTGTGAGAGCATAGGTTCACACATATCCATAAACTAGTGCAAAATATATACCTGAAAGCAGAAGTACACTAGAGTTTGCAGTGAGTACTCCCCCCCCACCATTTCCTCTCCACTATTCCAAGCTTTGCATCCATGTTTGCTCAACAATTTGTTTGGCTTTGTATGTTAACTCTCTTTTCAGCCACCAGGTTCCAGATGCCAGCAGGATGCCGGCCAGGCTTCCCTGGACTGAAGACCCCACCAATGTGTCCTGGAGCTCTGCTTCCCCAGAGACCCACCCTACTAGGGAAAGAGAGAGGCAGACTGAGAGTATGGACTGACCAGTCAAAGCCCATGTTCAGTGGGGAAGCAATTACAGAAGCCACACCTTCCACCTTCTGCAACCGACAAGGAGTTGGGTCCATGCTCCCAGAGGGATAGAGAATGGGAAAGCTATCAGGGGAGGGGATGGGATATGGAGATTGGGTGGTGGGAATTGTGTGGAGCTATACCCCTCCTACCCTATGGTTTTGTTAATTTATCCTTTCTTAAATAAAAAATAAATTTAAAAAGAAAAAAATTTAACAAAATATCCAATGGAATAATTCCTGGATTTTAGTGTAATTGCTATTTTTGGAAAAATATTAAAACAATCTTTGATTATCAAGTGAACTAAAAATTCAGCAATTGTTAGGACTGTATACATCTATGTCAAAGGCAGTTGGCAGAAGAGAGGGGGCAGGGGAGATCAAGGAAAGGTAAAGGTTTCCAGCAGCTGGTAGGGAACAGAATTTTGGGGGTGGGTGAGGGAACAACACAGTCATCTGGAGGTGTGAAACTATACTCCTTAATGAAGGGGAAAAGAATTGTAATCTTGTGAGTGATAACAACAGTGAGGACAACATTCCTAAGATCACTATTCAAATTTGACTACATAAATACAAAACACAAGCAAATCCCACTGTTTCTGAATTGAATATTCCATTAATTTCTCTCTGCCAGTGCTCACCCAAACAAGTGTTCATATTAGCTTTTAGAAAGGATGTCTAAACAAATTGTGGCATAGTGTTATTCATGTATCTCTCCAGAACCATTCATGATCTCCAAATAATTATGCAAATCTATTTGTAAGTTTAGGGAAATGTTACTATATGTAGCATAATGGTGACATTCACTAATTTATACTGTAAAATATCCTTCTCATATTAAAAATACTGTGACATGTTCTAAGTATTATGAAACTTAACCAAACTTGTGTTGAAAATTGCAGTTCATCTACAGAAGGTTGGCCAAATAAGTTACTTTGCATGCTGAAGAGAAATAAAAATACTTTCCCTTAATCTTTAAAAATCACACTTCCCAGACCACACACAGAAACACCCTCTCACACCCACACACACTGACCCACAGCACCAGCAGGAACACAGCTACTCCAGGCGCTGCAGAACTACAGGCCCCAGACCTTTCCCCCCAGGTGGCCATTTCAGGGCTCCACACTAAAGTCAGCAGGTGAGAACCTGGAGAACTGTGTAGACAGTGTCCCTACCTAATGAGGGCTTCCAAAACACTCACCTACTGTTGCTTCCTCTGAGAAATCCTGCAATTATAAGAAGAAAGCAGAGTGTCACACATGTCTATTTTGTATACATGCTTGTGGGTTTATGGCAGTTGCTAGGAAATAATAAGGGAAATTATGGTGAATAAAGGTGTTCCTAAAGATGACATGAATGCCACTTACACAAAAGGTTCAGTATCTTCCTGGAAAACTGAATTTATCTTATTTGTTAATTTCAAGGTCCATATTATATAAGGAAATGTTGGTACTGGGAACAAATCCCTCCCACTAGGGATTATAAACAGAAAATGCCAGGTTTTAATGCACTCTTGAATCAAATATGCATTGGGGTACACAACATCCCCAACTATTCGACCAAATGTCTCTGATGCACATGGCCAGGTGTTCATGTCTACACTATGCTGAGACAGAAAGCAGGAAAGCTCTCCCTCTGTCAGTGAGAGTTGACCTTGCCTCAGAAAGAAGGGAGTCCTTGTCCCCTTCTGTCTCTTCTGCCTTCTTAGAGAATTCTAGGAGGACACAGTTATGGTCAGCTCTGTAGCTATAAAAGTGACATAAACCCAATTCCACACATGAAGTCACTGTTCTGAGTCTGAAGTGAGCAGATGACCTGAGGGAATTTGTCACATCACTGAGGGTGGACAGTTCCTGGAGATCAGGTCACAGGGATGAGTGTAGAACAAGGTCAGCAGTCCCTGCCACAGGCTTCTAGAGTCCCTGCTGCCCTGCAGTTGGGGTGCACTGAGCATGTGTGTCTCTCAATGGAGCAAGAGCAGCCTGCTCTGAGCCCCTGCAGGTGGGGAGCTGGTGGGTGGAGTGGAGGGGAGCACTTTGCTCCAGGGTGTGCAGCCCATCCTACTGCTCCTAGTGGAGCACAGCAGACAGCAAGAGGCTCAGAGGAAATACTTGTGTGACCAGGCCTGGGAGATCCTTCATTCCAGACCAGCTAAGAACATGCAGGGGCTCCACCTCCCCTGTGTACACAGAGAGGGCCTAATTCACACTCAGCGCCCGGCTCACAGTAGAAATGTGTTTCCAGTGCAAGTGCAAGTGAGAGAGGGCGCCTCCAGATTGTTTCCATGACAGGTGGATGAATATGAAGCCCAGAGTCATGGGCACTGAATTCCATTTCAGGGATTTCTGCTCAAATAGATCCAGAGTAACGCATGCAAGAACTGCTCAGGGAGATACATAAGTCACTGAAAAGATCATGTTTAGTTCTGAGTAAGAAAAGATGCTTATACAAACTGGGCATTGATTACCAGAGGCATAATCCCTCTTCCTACCATGTCAGACAGTTTGACAACACAATGGCCCCCACTTCTATTTCCTTTCTCATTCTGTCATATCACTCACCCTCTGGGCCTGAAATGGCAGCTATAACTCAGCACCCCACTTCCATTGGATCCAACCCTAGAAGCTGTCCCTACCTGGAATCTCATCAGCGATGTCCTCTTCAGTGGACTCCAGAACACAATCTTAAAGACACAAGTGAATGAGGAAGCTATTGCAGACAGAGACACACCACAACTATGAGATGTGGCTGCGGTGGGTAAAAGGCACACAACTGACTGCTGAGCTTCTTATGGGAGTAACACAAGGGAGAGTGGGAAAGAAATGAGAAAACAGGGCAGGGGAGATAGCATAATGGTTATGCAAACAGACTCCTGTACCCAAGGCTCTAAGGTTCCAGTTTCAATCCTCCACCATAAACTAGAACTAAACCAGTGCTCTGATTAAAAGTTGGGGACAGGTGGTGGCACACCTGGTTGAGTGTCCGTGTTACAGTGGGCAAGGTCCTGGGTTCGAGCCCCTGGTCCCCACCTTAGGGTAAAAGTTTCATGAATGGCGAAGCAGGGTTGGAGGTGTTTCTCTGTCTCTCTCCCTTTCTCTCTCAAACTTCCCTTTTGATTTCTGGCTGTGTCTATCCAATAAAAATAAAGATAATTAAACAAATTAAAAAAGAAATTAATCTTTTTATTTAAAAAATTAATGAGAAAACAGAACCTCGTTTTTTTAGTTAAAGTGATCTCAGTGGCAGAGATGCTGGGATAGCAGAAATATGGGATATGAATACGTGGAACCATTCAAATGACAAGAGGCCCAGTGGTGTCTGCAAGCCTGGGCAATTGCTATATCAGTCTGACTTCTACAAGCCCTTCTGCCCCAGGGCAGTGACATATGCTGTCAGTTCTTTTATCACAACTGTCCTCAGATTTTGCCACTGAGGCTCCATGTGGACTTAGGAATTTACAGAATCACAGGGAGTGTTTCCACAACCTGGAAGGCTCCCATGGTCAGGGGCAGCCTTGTCAGTGTGCTAAGTGCAGCCGGCAGCTCAGAGAATCAGACTCAGGGACACATGCCTGGGTTCACATTTATGCTTCTCTACTACTAATAGGCTGTGTTGGCATTTCTAAAGTCTCAGGACTCCAGCATCCTGATCTAACATTGCGTAAAGTATAGATCAACCAACATTTTACAACAATGATCCCTGAGTCAACTCAGAGAAGGAAGTCTACACACCATTTCTCAGTCTCTACAGTTTCCTCACTGGTCTCCTCTTTTTACTCACGGGGAAGGCCCACTGCTGAGGACCAGTCACTTCAGCTCTGGCCTTTACTTCTACAAATAATCCTGGAAAACTCATCATAATAAAGAGCAGTACTGGCACTTGTTGTTAGAAAAGCATAGAAAATAGTAAGCTTCTACTCAGAGTTCACAGCCTGATCACATTGTCCTCAGTCCACTGCAGTGGGGTTTAAAAGGAACTTGGCTTCTGACTGTATGTAAACATCAAACAGGTGATTCATCTTGTTAGAGACACTTTGTGAATCATTTGTATGTTCCCAAAAATAACAGCACAAAGGGATCTATGCCCACACTGCTCATCCCAGCAGTGTCCACATTTGTCAAGTTATGAAATGAACGGAAAGCCTCTCAGAAGGAAATTATAATAAAATTCTGAAATATACAACAATGGGATATGATTAGGTTTTCTTAAAAGGAATGTTCTGACATTTGTGTCAACAAGAAAGAACATTGCCCTCAATGAACATGCAATGAATGTTACTGGTAATCAAAATTCTCACACACTCACAAAGAACATATAATGGTAGTTCTCCGGGGAGGGTTGGGGGGGAAGAAAATGTTTGACAAAATCACAGTTTTTTTCTGTTATGCAAAATTAATAAACCTTGCATATATTGTGCAATATATAGAATATGATTAACAACACTGTGAAGCACTCTATAGACTAAGTGGATACATGTTCTTTTATTTCCCCTTACAACAAAACATGAAAACTCCAAACAGGTGCAAACACAAATACTGTAGTTCCAAAAGACCATCTAGAAAGGCTGAAGTGCACTGGGCTGAGCCTGGTCTCTGTGCCCACTGCCCTGCCCCTATATCCTCAGCCCTGTCCTGAGAAAATGGTTACAGCAACTAGTTACAGTATGAAAGAAAAATAATGAACTACTGTTTAAGTGAACTACATATTTGGAAAGGCACTGGTGATTGTGGGGTGCTATAATAGTGTTAGGTACTAGACTACCTGGAGGAGTATGATTGACTCCTGAAACCATAGAAGGGACTTGGAGACTAGAGGACAGGAGACTGAGGACAGGGACTTTGCATGTTGGCACAGCTCCACTGCTTCACCACCATGGAGACGGTCTGTGAACAACATGGTACTTCCACACCCGTCATGCAGGGGGCACAGGTTAGGAATGGGGTCAGTATATCGTCTTTTAAGGGAGTGGTACTTAGTACTTTGACTGGGCCTGTCCAGATGCCAAGTGAATGATGTATCTAGGACAGGAAACCTTTTAGTTTCATGAGGGGGGAGATATCTTGTCCTAAGACACAACAATATCTAGCCAAGCAGCAAACCCTCACTAAGTTCCTTGATCCCTGTCTTTATCACATGTTCTTGCTCCAAGATTTCTAGGAGCGAACTGATGCCCCAGTGGTGGAATGAAGCCAAGATAAATACAAATGCTGGAGTGAAAAGCTCTCTCCAGGTCTCAACATCTGACCCTCAGCACCATGAATGTTCTCCTAAACAAAGTCTCCATGGAGGAGCAGCTGAGGTGCCAGCACTGAGTCTAGGCAAAACATTTTCCTGTGAAAAAGACAGCTACACTTTTGATCTTCTTACAGAATTTTCATCTCAGACCGGTAAAGAAGATGCAAAGAAGTGGCCAGGCTGAGGCACAGCGGCAGCAGCCATGGCACAAAACACAGGGACTGACAGCACAAGGATCCCAGTTCGAGTTCACGGCACCCCACCTGCAGGTGGGTCATTTCACAAGCAATGAAGTAGGTCTGCAGGTGTCTATCTTTCTCTCCCCTCTCCCAAACCCACTGTCTTCCTGTCACCCCTCTATTTCTTTCTGTCTTATCCAACAACAACAGCAATAACAATAATAACAAGAAGGGCAATGAAAGTGGCCTCAATGAGCAATGGATTCATAAAAGTAGGCATCAAGCCTTAGTGATAACACTGGAGGCAATAAATAAATAAATAAGACACAAAGAGCACTGTCCTGTAATTGTCTTTCTAACATTTTTCCAACACATGAAAGGACAGCAGATTCTCACTTATTTTTGATGTTCTAATGAGTGGGACACATTTGCACTTGCTGTTTCTCAAGTTTCTCCTAAGCCTGAAAGTAGGCCTCTTGAGTAAATGGGAGAAATGGCTGTGTTCTCCTAATACAGGCCAGTACAAACACTTTCTTAAGAAAAAAACAATTACACCTTGGAACTGCTCACAGAATTCTCATCTTAGAGAGCTGAAGAAGACACAGAGATCACTGTCCTCTAGGTGCTTTCTAACATTTTACAATGCACTTCACATACAGCCTTCCCAATGCATCTCTATAGAGATGCCTGTTGGATCCTATGAATCAACATACTATGAATCTTAGCTTTTTATTTTCCAGGAAGAAAGGACTGTAGATTCTAACTTAGATTTGACGTTCTAAAGAATGGGACAAGTTTGCACGTGGTGCATCATCACACTCTTCACCACCCTCACATTCTGCTCTCTCCTGACCTTCCCAAGATGACCTGGAGATGACTTGCCACCAAAAGAAATCCAGCAAATTCTAAACCAACTGCACTATGAGCACACTCTGTGGATCAGCTCCCAAAACTGCACATGAAACTTACCAGAACTCAGAGTGCTGGGTTTAGCTGTCACATCTGGCTCCCTAGAAAATATTGTTTCTGGGCCAAACACATGGCACAGAGTTGTGTTGCTTGTATTTTGTTATAGGTCAGTTCATTACAGGTTATAACCCAAACGTATAGCTTTCTGTTTCACTCCATGTCAGCATGATTTGAAATAGCCAAGCACTAGTACTAATCCCTGGGAAAGATCATATTGGCTTTCCAAAACAAAGAGACGATTATAACTCTGCAAAGGAAATGTCTAAGACATAGGTCCTTTTCCTAATAAGCCTCTATCACATGGTGGGTGGGGGGAAAGGGACCTTAATCACTTTGCTTTCTCTTTCTGGCATCATACCTCCCACCTTCACTCTCAAAATCTCAGGACCCCACACCCTTGAGCCCATACTCAGGGATTGTTCAGTATCTCTGGTATTTCTGGCATCTCATCTTCATCGGATTCTTCAATGCTTTCTATAAACACACACACACACACACACACACACACACACACACACACACACAAACTGCAATGGAACACCACCCATCTGTGAACAGCCAGGAGATTTTGTCTCTTGCCACACGGGGGAGGGTCTAGTGGGGATCATGCTCAGTGAAATAGGCCAGATGAAGGTAAATATCAGAGAACCTCACAAGTGGGATTTCAGAAACAAAGGCAAGAAAAATAAGGGGAAACACTAATAGCCCTGTGGTCAATGTCAGCACAGCTGAAGGAGACACAGAAAGAGGAGGTGGTGGAGAGGCTCTCAGGGGGTTGGGCTCAGAGCCCTTTGGGGGATGATGGTGTCATTTTAGTGGATACAGAGGTTTACTGGCAGTTATATTATGGGATGTGCAACTGCACTCCTGACACAGAGGTGTCTTGTCAAACATATTTTCTCTTTAAATAAAAAAAGCAAGAAATAGATGTTTGGTAATGTTCACACACAGGGACTTACCCAGATTTGTGGTAAAAGAGATCCTCCATATCAAATAATATTGCATCTGCTGATCACAACCTAACCAACACAACGATTGCCACCTCAACATGCTTCACTTCAGACTGTGTCCAGTGACTTCACGTGTGGAATGACAACCCTTCAGCTTCATTACTTGGGTGAGACCTTTCCTTTCATAGTATACTCTAATTCCATCTCAGGTGGTTCACTTTCTAACAAAGTCCCAAAACCTAGATATACACCAGTTTCTGTGAGAGAGAGCATAGGTTCACACGTATCCGTAAACTACTGCAAAATATATACCTGAAAGCAGAAGTACACTAGAGTTTGCAGTGAGTACCCCCCTAACACTTCCTCTCCACTATTCCAAGCTTTGGGTCCATGATTGCTCAACAATTTGTTTGGCTTTGTATGTTAACTCTCTTTTTAGTCACCAGGTTCCAGATGTCATCAGGATGCCGGCCAGGCTTCCCTGGACTGAAGACCCCACCAATGTGTCCTGGAGCTCCGCTTCCCCAGAGACCCATCCTATTAGGGAAAGAGAGAGGCAGACTGGGAGTATGGACCGACCAGTCAATGCCCATGTTCAGAGGGAAAGCAATTACAGAAGCCAGACCTTCTACTTTCTACAACCTACAATGACCCTGGGTCCATGCACCCAGAAAGATAGAGAATGGGAAAGCTATCAGGGGAGGGGGTGGGATATGGAGATTGGGTGGTGGGAATTGTGTGGAATTGTACTCCTCCTACCATACGGTTTTGTTAATTAATCCTTTCTTAAAGAAAAAAGAAAAAAAGAGATCCTCCATTTAAATCTGGACTTTGGAGAGCCTGGACACTGTGCTGCTTTGGGTACGAGGCAAATAGGAGAGAAATCACAGCAGATACAGAACCCATGCTTTGCAGCAAAAAGCATCCTTGCTGAAGCAGTTTTCTGAACCCAGACGTCCTGATACCTGTGATAGGGAATTCTACTAATTTCTAATAATGACTTTTGCCTCTGTGCTTGGAAAATATTTGTTGTTTGTCTACCAGGCACATTCATTTAAATAATGACACTATGAGACCTGCTTTTTAGGCTCTTCCCTTGTTATAAGCGTCCTACTCTAGGGCAATATCTGGATATATGAGAGACTTTTCTTGGCCAACAGGCTAAGAGAGAATTGTATTGCTACAATCAATTATCCAGAACACTGATGTCTGGCTGCTGCCCTGAGGGTGTGGTGACTGTTCACAGGATAACTGGGATAAACTCAATTATCTTACATCACTGAAAAAATGCACCTGATGTGCTGACATTTGGATGATGACAGTTTTAAGTACCCTTACTCTAAAATTTTCACCCTTATAATCTTTATCTACGTTACTTGTTTCTTAATGTTTTTTCCTGAGGCATCCTTTAATTAAAAACTCTTTAATCTTCTTCATTCTTTTTCAGTGTCAATACTCCTGGAAGTTTGGGATGGACAAGCACATACTCGACACTCTCCCAGTTGGGAAATGATGTGTGTGCCACTTGACCCCTTCTGATCAGCTATGGAGACTGGATGTACTTATTCTTCTCCATGCTGAGACACATCTAATCTCATGGCTCTGGCAACAGCCTAAGGTTCTTTATCAACCCATGCATCCCATCA
Organism: Erinaceus europaeus; assembly: GCF_950295315.1. Lineage (NCBI taxonomy): Eukaryota > Metazoa > Chordata > Mammalia > Eulipotyphla > Erinaceidae > Erinaceus > Erinaceus europaeus. Next base: position 75,601 of record NW_026647814.1, read on the forward strand.
TTCTTAAAGAAACTGGCAATAATCTTCCAAACATGGGAAAGAACTACATGCCACCATTCAAAAGGCATAATTTCACTGCACAACACTGGACTGAAGCCCAGCTAATCCTGTCATGTGCCTGACATCTTCCTCAAGCCTTCTGTCTCTGTGTGTCCATAAATGTTGTCAATCCTTCCCTCATGATTTTTATAGAATTTCACCACTGAGGCAACCTCATGGTTGGGATCCAGTTACACCAAGGCATTCAGTTGCAATACCCGTATTCACACTTTAGTTTTTAAACAATTTCTCCATCGTAGGAAGTGCTAATGTAATAAAATTAAATTGTTAATGGTATACAGTCCTGCCACCCAGAACATGTCCAATCTTATCTAAACTATAAACACCATTATGATTTAACAAATCCTATTTTGGGTATATTGATTGTACATCTGTGTGGTCACTAGATTAGATGTCCATAGATGCCCAAAGAGTGTATCCAGTGAAGGTGGAGCTCAGTAGAGTGGGTTGTGGGCTGAGACCTGTGCTCTGTAACTTTTAACCATAAACTCAGAGATCAAAACCTGGCCACACTGTCCCCAGCACACTTGCAGTGGGTTGGGAAAGAGATTAGTGTTTGCCTAGATCATCAACAAACAATGTCCCTGTTAGTAGAAACTTTGTGAAACAACTGGGTATTCCCCAAAACAACAATTTAAATGAATCCGTGCCTTCCACTGCTCGTTGCAGTAGTGTTCACAATCTTGAAGCTATGTGATAAACCAAAAGCGTCTCAGAAATTAAATGATAGAGAATCTGTGAGCTATACAAAATGTGAAATGTGATGAGGCCTAAGAAGAACCACCTGCTTCTTGTGTCAACATGAAGGGACACTGTACTCAGTCACAGAAGTCAGGCTCTGACGGAGAAAATGCAGCCACACTTATGCAGCCACACTTACTAGAACCTAAAATTCTGACACATTCACACAGAGCAGAGAATGTTAGTTCTCATGGGAAGGGTAGAGGGTGCAGGACGAAAAATGTTGGGCAAAAGTCAGAGATTTTTTCATTTATACACAGTAAATAAGCCTTGGGTGTCAGGCAGTGGTGTACCTGATGAAGCGCGAGCGTGCGCGCACATACATACACACACACACAGAGACTACCATGTACAAGGATGTGTGTTGGAGCCCTCAGTGCCTGCCTTGTAGGTACAGCTGCACAAGGTGTGAAGCAAGTCTATAGGTCTCTTTCTATCTCTCTTTGTCCTGTCTCAAATTTGACCCATCCTATCAAATAAAAATAGAAGGAAAAAAAGGCCAGTGGGAGTGGTGAACTCTTATTGCCAATACAAAAAATGAGATATAACTCGGATGTTTAACTAAATAGAACCCAAAATTGCATGATTTGAATTGATCAAGTGTCAGTAGTGGTCTCTGTGAAAGATCATATTGATTTCCCCAAGTAAAGGCCATTAAACCTCTGCACAATGAAATGCCTAAGCCATAATTCTTTTTCCTAATATGACTCTAACATATGAGGAAAACTAAAGGACACTCAAACACTTATCTTTTTTCTTTCCTATCATATCTCTGCTCGCACTATAAAAACTCAGGACCTCACACTCCTTGAGCTCATACTCAGGGATTATTTCTACCTGGCATCTCTCCAATGACTGGCAAGTCATCCACTTCTGACTGTCCAATGTTATCTGTAAACACACACACACACACACACACACACACACACACAAAACACAATTATAGAATGTCAACCAGCTATGAGAAGTCAGAAGATCTTGTCTTTGCCACACTGGGGACAGTCTAGTGGGGATCATGCTCAGTGCAATAAGCCAGAAGAAGGCAAATACCAGAGAACCTCACAAGTGGGATTTCAGAAACAAAGGAAAGTATAATAAGGGGGAAACACTAACAGCCCCATGGTCAATATCAGCTCATCTGAAGAACACAGAAAGAGGTGGAGGGGGCTCCCATGGGGTTGGGTTCAAAGCCCTGTGTGGGATGATGGTACAGATTTGCTGGCAGCTATATTGAGGGGTGTGCAATTGCACCCATAACACAGGGGTGTCTTGGTGAATATTGTTTTTAAGGAAAAATGAAGCAATATATGAATAATACAGTTAATCCACAGGGATTTACCCAAAATTGAAGTGAATACATGTTTCCTTTTTAAGGTGGGCATCGGAGAGTCTGGATGCCTTGCTGCTTCATGGCGGTGAGGAAAAGAGGAGAGAAAGCACAGGAGATACAGAGCCCTTGCTTTGAGGGAAAAACTTCCTAAACATGCCAAGTATCTCCCACACATAGAGAGGGACTACATGCCTCCATTCAGTGACAGAGGTGCATAGCCCCCATGCTGGACTGAAGCCCAGCTGATGCTGCCATCTGCCTGGCATCTTCTTCAAACTCTTAGCCTCAAGAGTTCATTTTCCTCATGACTTTTTTTTTTCCTCCTCCAGGGTTATTGCTGGGCTCGGTGCCTACACCATGAATCCACCTCTCCTGGAGGCCATTTTTCCCCCCTTTTGTTGCCCTTGTTGTAGCTTTGTTGTGGTTATTATTATTGCCCTTGTTGACGCAATTCGTTGTTGGATAGGACAGAGAGAAATGGAGAGAGGAAGGGAAGACAGTGAAGGGGAGAGAAAGATAGACACCTGCAGACCTGCTTCACCGCCTGTGAAGCGACTCCCCTGCAGGTGGGGAGCCGGGGGCTCAAACCGGGATCCTTACGCCGGTCCCTGCGCTTTGCGCCACATGCGCTTAACCCACTGTGCCACCGCCCGACCCCCTCCTCATGACTTTTATAAGATCTGGCCTTTAAGCCAAACTCACAGTTGAGATCCACTTTATCAAGCTATCCTACTACAAGTATTACTTATTCCCTCTTCAGTTTTTAATGTACTAAGATTGACTAGGCTGTAATGGTCACACCACCCAGAACATGTCTAATCTCATTAAACTATAAACACCATCATGATGAAAGAAATCCTACTTTAGATGCCTTGATTGCTCTGCATGACTGTGTGCTCACTAGATGACATGCCCTTGATGCCAGCAGAGTGCATCCACTGAAGGGAAGCTCAGTTGAGGGCTGTGGGCTGAGCACTGTGATCTGTAACTGGCACACCTACAAGCCAGAGCTCTCTCAAGCTACCAATGCTCTATCATGAGCACTGAAACCAGATGATGACCACAACTTAGTAACAATATGGTTCTACTGGGTTTTTTTGTTGGGATTTGAGCACTTCTACTCCCCAGGGTATTCAATGAAAAATCATTGATTACCTCAGAGTTCCTCTCTTGAACCAGGTACTCAGAAATAACCTAGTATTCAAAAAGCACAAATATTTCTAAGTGGTGCCTCACATCTTTCAGAGGAGCCAATCGCAATTCCTGGGTCTTCTAGGAGCTGTCACATTAATATGGTGATGGCTTCCATGAGCTGTGTGAGCAGAAAGCCCAGCAAGTAATGAAGGAGAGCTGGGCTCTCTGTGGAATCAGGCATTCCCATGCCACACAGACTGTGGAACAACCTGGGATGGCTCTACTGACCCCATGGTCAGGGGCAGCCTTGTCAGTGTGCTAAGTGCAGCTGAGCATTTCAGCGTCTACTTTGGGGCCTCAGATTTGTGTCCATAGTTTGGTTTTCTACTTCAAACATTGTGTTTTTGAGTGCATTTAGTTCCACGGTTCTGAGCAGTGCTTGCACATTGATATCATAAGTTATTTTTAGGATGGGACAATGAGCACATTACTACAATGGCCCTTGAGTCAATACAGTCAAGTAATTTCTACTCACCTCTTGGGGCCACTCACATGGCCACCCCCTCTGGCTTTCCATTCACAGTGATATGAACTGAAACAGATTTTCAATGGTCTGATTCTGGAAATTTTTCAGATAGTCATTGACATCTATCATTTATTCACAGTCTAAATCTGATCACATTGGGTTGTGGAGGCTCAGCAGCCTCATAGTGGCTTTAGGAAAGCTTGGTGTCTGATGCGTATTCAAATGTCCAAAACAAAGAATAACTGTTGCAAAAACCTGGGAATTCATTGCAATAGTCCTTAATAATAACAACATTGAACCCATCCTGCTGCCTTAAACTGACCATAAAGAATGGAAATCCAGAGCAGACAGAGATCTAAATATGCTTCCCATTGCTCACCCTTGCAGAGTTTCTTATTGTTACTCTACAGAACATACCAGATTGTCATCAACATGAAAATTATTAATAAAATATCATGGAGAGAAACATGGGAAATTGATAGGCCTTTACAGAGAAGAATATCCTGCTATGGCTGATGTGAGGATGATGCTGGATACATTCTGCTGAGAACAAATCAGACTCTGAAATAAATGTTGAATGCATGATATCAATTTTATAGGGACTCTAAAGTCTTACAACATGGATTAATCTGGGGACATTATGCTAAAAAGTCTCTGAAAAATAAACACTGAGACTGAGGAGATAGCATAATGGTTATGCCCCAAACTTGCAGGTCTGAGGCTTGAGACCACTGCTTCTATCCCCAGTACCACCAAACCCAGAGCTGAACACTACACTAAATACCAAATACTAAAATAAAATAATACTCAATTCATGATGTGAATTTAATGAGAAATTTAACACTCTGAAACACACAGGAGTAGAGCAGAGGATAATGCTTCCTAGGGGATGATAGTGGGCAAGAGAAGAAAATGTTGGCCAAAAGTTGCAAATTTGTCTGTTATAGAAAATGAGTGAGTTTTGAAGATTAGCAGTAGAGGAACAAAGATTAACAAGACCATATTGCATTCTATAGAAAAAAAGAGGGCAGAATTCAATTAAGTTCCCTCAACACAGAAGGCAATGAAGTCATGCACAAGTGCCTTCATTTCAACGAGAAAACATAAGAGCAACTGAAGAGCACTTGACTGAGTGTGGGTTCTGGGCTGGGGACCATTACAAGTACTATGTGAGAGTTGAGGCTGCTATGTACCCTCACCCACACTTGGTCCTTCTCTCTGTGACAGGTTGTAGAGGCAGGAGTGATTTCAGTGGGCACTGTGAAATCACAATGTGGGCATTTCCCTGGTTGGTCGTTCAAAGACATTACATGAGTCTGCCAGTTTCACCTTCACTGGTGAAATACCTCAAAGCCCAGTAATGACAGGCTGTGTCTACATTTAAAGTGTCAAAGACTTATGGGAAATCATATTGTTATTCTCAAGAAAAATGTGGGAGGTATGGGGCAAAAGAGAGAAAGAAAGAAAGAAATTAAGGAAAGGAGAAAGATATTCCAAATCCCTGAAGGGTTGCCCTGATCTTTGTCCTAATGTTTTTTTTTCCTCCAGGGTTATTGCTGTATTTGGTGCCTGTACCATGAATCCACTGCTCCCAGAGGCCATTTTTCCTCCTTTTTGTTGCCCCTGTTGTTGTAGCATCCTTGTTGTTATTATTATTGCCACTGTTGATGTTGTTCGTTGTTGGACAGCACAGAGAGAAATGGAGAGAGGAGGGGAAGACAGAGAGGGGGAGAGAAAGATAGACACCTGCAGACCTGCTTCACCACCTGTGAAGCAACTCCCCTGCAGGTGGGGAACCAGGGGCTCGAACCGAGATCCTTACGCCAGTCCCTGCGCTTTGCGCCACATGCGCTTAACCCACTGTGCCACCGCCCTTACCCCCGATGTTCTGTTCTGATAGTCAAAGACTTGACTATCTTCTCACAGTCATACATAACACAATACTTTGATAATTTTCAAACAGATCACAACTACCATGACATAACCAATATGAGCAATACTGAGTAGTGGAGAAATAATAAAGACACACTATGAAAAAAAGTGGTTCTCAAATGTGACAATTCCATTCACTCATGTCTCTACCATCAGTGAAATTAAATTGAGTTGGTCAACCCTTTGCTGTGTCCACTCCAACAAAGTCTGTGCAAGGTCTCCCATACTACAAATTCTGTCTCACTTGTCAGTTGTGTACAATCTGCCTTTTAAAAATTATGGTAGATGCCATAATTGTTGGGATAAAGAAGACATTTCTGTAGGGCAAACACTAAGCACACACACTCTCTAATCGTTCTGGGCAGGCCTTAGGGACACCCCTCTAGGCCCCATGCACACAGACCCACATCTACAGGAACTCAGCTGCTCCAGGGTCTGTAGGAATTTGGCCACATATGATTCTCTGGAAACTACACTTCCTTCACTCCAGTCCCTGGGCCATTCTCACCAACAGTTCAAGAGTAAAGCCCACAGGCAAACTCATGGGTTGTCTATACCATGTCCTCAGCTTCTGAGTACTTACCATTGCCTTCTTCCTCTGAGAAACACTGTAATTACAGAAAGGGAGAGACCATGAGGATGAGGAAATGCTGTGTCACATATGCACATGGAGTCTATTCTGTGCACACTCTGAATCATTATGGGGAACCAGGGTGAAATCAAAGTCCTTGTGTGGATAACATCAAGCATTTCCTGAGAATGCATCTTTCAAGTCAATAGATTGCCTTTAAAAATTGGGAATAGAAGGAAAAGCTTTGATGTAATAAAGACCACATATGGCAAACTCATTGTTAACATCATTTTTATCTTTTTATTAGTGCTTTAATAGTGATTTGCAAGGTTATAAGATAATAAATTATAACTCCATAGGGCTTTTACCACCAAAGTTGTCTCCCCCTGTGCAAGAAGTTTTCTGGTCCCAGATTTCTTCATACCTGTTCTTATAAACCCTATTGATTTTCCCCTTTGCCTCTGTGCTTGGAAAATATGTCAATGTCTGCCTGGTAGATTCCTTTGTCTAATAATAACATGTGACCTGTTTTTCTGGCTTTGTTCCTTTCTACAATAATCCTGGGGATGGGCAGTGGTTCATTTGGTAAAAACACACATATCACTATGCGCAAGGACCCAGGTTCGAGCCATGCTCCATACCTGCAGGGGGAATGCTTCATGAGTGAAGAAGCAGGTCTGGATATGTATATCTTATTGGCCCCTCTCTATATTCCTCATCTTTAAATTTCTCTGTGCCTTATCAAACACAAATAGAAGGGGAAACGAGGAAAACAAAACAAAAAATAAATACATAAATGAAACTATGGCCACTAAGAGCAGTGGATACAGAGTGCAAGCACCAAGCTCCAGCAATAACTGTGTCTATCTTTTTCTCCCTCTCTGTCTTCCTCACCTGTCTCCATTTCTCTCTGTCCTATCCAAAAACAACATCAATAACTACAACAATAAAAAGGGGCAACCAAAAGGAATAAATAAATAAATAAAAAGAAAAAAATGGTAATTTAAGCACACTTACTTTAATATTTCCCAGTTAGAAGTGTATTCCGATATTTATCTGATGTTATTTGTGCCTCGACAGTTATTCCCGATATATGTTTCACTTTAAAAAAAAGAATATTTAATCTTTTTTGTTCCTTTTTTCAAGTATTGCGTGATTTTAACAATAAATATTCCTAGAACCCTAGGATAGACTCTCACATAAGATACTGTCCTTTCTGACTTAGTTCACTTAACATAATTCCTTCTAGCTCTGTCCAAGATGGGTCAGAGAAAGTGGGTTCATTGTTCTTGATAGCTGCATAGTATTCCATTGTGTATATATACCACAGCTTTCTCAGCCACTCATCTGTTGTTGGGCACCTGGGTTGCTTCCAGGTTTTAGCTATTATGAATTGTGCTGCTATGAACATAGGAGTACACACCTCTTTTTGGTTGGGTGTTATGGAGTCCTTGGGGTATAACCCCAGGAGAGGAATTATTGGGTCATATGGAAGGTCCATGTCTAGCCTTCTGAGAGTTTTCCAGACTGCTCTCCACAGAGGCTGTACCAATTTACATTCCCACCAGCAATGTAAAAGGGTTCCTCTGTCCCCACATCCTCTCCAGCATTTGTTGCTGCTGTCCTTTTTGATGTATGCCATTCTTACAGGAGTGAGGTGGTATCTTAGTGTTGTCTTGATTTGCATTTCTCTGATAATCAGTGACCTAGAGCAGTTTTTCATATGTTTGTTAGCCTTTTGGATCTCCTCTGTGGTGAATGTTTTGTTCATTTCCTCTGCCCATTTTTGGATGGGGTCATTTGCTTTTTTGCGGCTAAGTTTGCTGAGCTCTTTATATATTTTGGTGATTAGTTTCTTGTCTGATGTCTGGCATGTGAAGATCTTCTCCCATTCTGTGAGGGGTCTCTCTGTTTGTTTAATAGTTTCTTTGGATGTGCAGAAGCTTTTCAATTTGATGTAGTCCCATTGGTTTGTTTCTGCTTTGGTCTTCCTTGCAATTGGGTTTGATTCATCAAAGATGTCCTTGAGGTGTATGTGGGAAAGTGTTTTACCAATGTTTTCCTCTAAGTATTTGATTGTTTCTGAGTATGGGATGATCCCACTCATCAACAGAAGCTGACTAAGAAGATCTGAAAGGGAAACTAAAAGCAGGACCTGATCAAATTGTAAGTAGGGCACCAAAGTAAAAACCCAGTGGTGAGGGGTAGGCATGTAGCTTCCTGGGCCAGTGGGGGGTGGGAGTGGGCGGGAGGGATGGGTCACAGTCCTTTGGTGGTGGGAATGGTGTTTATGTACACTCCTAGCAAAATGTAGACATATAAATCAGTAGCTAATTAATATGAGAGGGGGAAATCAATTGTATGTCTCAAAGTTTCTCAAAAGACAAACTGAATCTTTTTAATATATAGGCTATGTATTTGATATGCGGACTCTCTCAAAAGCCTAGACCAAGTAGATTAGAAGCTTCCAATAGCACAGCTATATACAAGATACTGGGTACTGTCCAGCAAACCATAACAAAGGGACTTTTCAAAGTTAACCCAATTAACAAATAATGTGATGATAATATTAACTATTGAGTGTCTTTTTGAACCCTAAGACAGCAGGAACCTCACATCTTCACTATAGAGCCCCTACTTCCCCCAGTCCTGGAACCCTTGGATAGGGCCCACTTTCCCGTATGCATCTCCCAATCCAAACCAAATAACATTGCATCTGCCGATCACAACCTAACCAAAGCAACGATTGCTACCTCAACATGCTTCACCTCAGAATGTATCCAGAGACTTCACGTGTGGAATGACAACCCTTCAGCTTCATTACTCGGGTGAGACCTTTCCTTTAATAGTACACTCTAATTTCATCTCAGGTAGTTCACTTTCTAACAAAGTCCCATAACCTAGATATACACCAGTTTCTGTGAGAGAGAGCTTATGTGCACACGTATCCATAAACTACTGCAAAATATATACCTGAAAGCAGGACTACACTAGAGTTTGCAGTGAGTACCTCCCTAACACTTCCTCTCCACTATTCCAAGCTTGGGATCCATGATTGCTCAACAAATTGTTTGGCTTCATATGTTAACTCTCTTTTCAATCACCAGGTTCCAGATGCCACCAGGATGCTGGCTAGGCTTCCCTGGATTGAAGACCCCACCAATGTGTCCTGGAGCTCAGCTTCCCCAGAGTCACACCCTACTAAGGAAAGAGAGAGGCAGACTGGGGGTATGGACCGACCAGTCAACGCCCATGTTCAGCGGGGAAGCAACTACAGAAGCCAGACCTTCTACCTTCTGCATCCCTCAACGACCCTGGGTCCATGCTCCCAGAGGGATAGAGAATGGGAAAGCTATCAGGGGAGGGGGTGGGTTATGGGGATTGGGTGTTGGGAATTGTGTGGAGTTGTACCCCTCCTACCTTATGCTTTTGTTCACTAATCCTTTCTTAAATAAAAAATTAAAAAAAAAAGATACTGTCCAAGTTCAGAATGTCTTCTGTGTGTCCTGCCTCATCTCTTCTGACCAACATATAGTGATGACATTATTCTCTACCCTGTGATGTGTCTAACTCTGCACCCTGAAACTGTCTAAGGTTCTCTACCAGTATATTCACCATGCCCCCCTTGCAATGGTAACCACCATAGTTCTCCCAAGGTCACAATCAGTCAAGAAAGAGATATCAAAGGAGTACAAATGGTAAGGGAAGAAATCAAACTAAAACTAATTGTTGATGGCATGGCAATATACCCAGAGAACCTCAAGGTCTTACACCCCAAAATATTGTAAATTCAGTAAAGCAACAGAATAGAAAATCAATCCACACATGTATATGACATTTCTGTACAAAATGAGGACTCAGAGAAAAGGGAAAGACTCACACAATTAAACTGAAAGAAAAACACAAACTACTTAGAATCTTTACAATGAAAATTATAAGGTTCTGTTAAGAGAAATAGAAAATGGCACAAATAAATAGAAAAACATCTTCTGAACCTGGATATAAAGACTCAATGATGTTAATATTAATGTGTAATATAAAGATTTAACACCACCAGGCCACCCCTTCCTCTGGGGGCCATGTCAGGGAGTCCTAAGATTCCCACACAGACATGATGGGCCTAGACCTCTAGCAGATCCCTCTCTCCACTGTCACTGGTCATCTCCATCAGCAACAACATAATGGACCCCTTTGTGGGCCCCCATAGGACCTTGCCCTCAATGTCAACCAGCAATGGTAGAGAATGTTCCATTCTCTGAAGGGAGGTTGGATAACATACTCTACTTACCACCTGAGGAAGATGGGTCCTGCAATTGATGCAACCTGGAATGTTCCTTCTCGTGACCACAGCTGTGAGCTCAGACCTGCAGGGATGCAGAAGTTACATAGGCTCCTGTGTTGCATGTGGACCCCAGATTAAATCGAGGGGGTTTATACTTAACATTCTTTATACACTTTTCCCATATTTGGGATATTTTTCCCCTATTTGGGAGCTTCTCTTCCTTTATGCAGTTTTCTAGTCCTTTGTCCAGCTGTGACACCATCTCCACAGACAGTAACTTGGGTACACCTGCATATCAGACGGCAGGCTCAGGCAAAAACTAGTAAAGCTATGAGCCCCTTGGAATATACCTAAAATAGACCTACTAGCTTTTTCCAAAATGGTGACCCCAAATCTCATCTGCAGTATTCCAGCAGTTAGCTTGATGATTAGTCTACAACTTGTTCTGCTTTATAGTTTAATGCTTTTTCAACCACCATGTTCCAGATGCTACCATGATGCCAGCCTGACTTCCCTGGGCAGACAAACTCATCAATGTACACTGGAACCCTGCCTCGCCAGTGCCCTTCCCCATTTGGGAAAGAGAGAGACAGGCTGGGAGTATGGATGGACAGCTAACACCCATGTCTAGTGGGGAAGTAATTACAGAAGCCAGATCTTCCACCTCGGCTCCCCATAATGAACCTGGGTAGATGCTCTTAGAGGGATAAAGAATAGGTAATGGGGGTCGGAAAGTGGTGCAGTGGTTTAAGCATATGTGGTGCAAAGAGCAAGAACTGGCGTAACGATCCCAGTTCGAGCCCCCAGCTCCCCTTCTGCAGGGGAGTCGCTTCACAGTCAGTGAAGCAGGTCTGCAGGTGTCTATCTTTCTCTCCCCCTCTCTGTCTTCCCCTCCTCTCTCCATTTCTCTCTGTCCTGTCCAACAACGAACAACATCAACAATAGCAATAATAATAACCACAGTGTGGCTACAACAACAAGGGCAACAAAAGGGGGGGAAATGGCCTCCAGGTCTGGTGGATTCATGGTGCAGGCATCGAGCCCAGCAATAACCCTGGAGGAAAAAAAATAATAAAAGAATAGGGAAGATATCAAGGGAGAGGATGGGATACAGAGTTCTGGTGGTAGGAAGTGTATGGAATTATACCCTTCTTATCCTATAGTAGTGTCAGTATTTCCATTCTATAATTACCTCCTAACAGAAAAATACAAAAAACAACCTCCAAGATTATGTGAGAACTACTATGGTGGTTATCTTTGGGTGGCTGAAGACACAAGCTTTGTGGTAGGCATGGTCTTGAACTACATCTTATAATTGTGTAAACCTTAGTAATCACAAGTAAAAGTGGCTTGTTAAAATAAATAAAAATACTATGCAGATATTAAGAATAATGAGCCCACCTTCTCTAACCAATGTTGGAGGGAGTTAGAAGGAATTATGTTAAGTGAGCTAAATCAGAAAGAAAAATAAGTATGGGATGATCTCACTCATAAACAGAAGTTGAGAAAGAATAACAGAAAGGAAAATTCAAAGCAGGATTTGACTGAATTTGGAGTAGGGCACCAAAGTAAAAACCTTGGGTTCACTGTGAGGGTGGATGTTCAGCTTCATGGGGCCGAGGGGGTTGAGATGGGGCACAGTCCTTTGGTGGTGGAAATTGTGTTTATGTACACTCCTATCAATTTGTATCCACATAAATCACTATTTAATTAATATGAGAGGGGAAAATTGACTGAATATCTCCAACTTTTTAAATCACAGTCTGAGTCTTTTTTATTTTTTTATATTTATTTTATGTATTTATTCCCTTTTGTTGCCATTGTTGTTTTATTGTTGTAGTTATTATTGTTGTTGTCATTGTTGGATAGGACAGAGAGAAATGGAGAGAGGAGGGGAAGACAGAGAGGAGGAGAGAAAGATAGACACCTGAAGACCTGCTTCACCGCTTGTGAAGCAATTCCCCTGCAGGTGGGGAGCCGGGGTTCGTACCGGGATCCTTATGCCGGTCCTTGTGCTTTGCGCCACCTGCGCTTAACCTGCTGCGCTACAGCCCGACTTCCAGTCTGAGTCTTTTTAATACAAAGGCTGAGTCTTTGATATGTTGACTCTCTTAAAAGCTTAGTCCAGGGAGAACAGTAGCAACCGGTATCACAGCTATATACAAATAAATCAAAGGACATAAATTATGTTGATGTTGTGTGCAATAGAGCAAATCCTAACAAAGGGATATTTCAAAGTTAACCCAATTGCCAAATCATGTGATTTTAGCAATAACAATCTATTGTATTCTTAAACCCTAAGACAGCAGGAACATCCCGTTTCCTCTATAGAGCCTATATTTCCCCCAGTTGTGGAACCTCTAGGGTGAAACACACTTTCCTGCATGCTTCTCTCAATTAACACAAAATTATATTGCATCCACTGACCCCAACCTAATCAATGCAACCAGTACCACCTCAGCGTGCTTCACTTCAGACAGTGTCCAGAGATGTCAGGCATGGAATGTCAACCCTTCACCCTCATTACTTGGGTGAGACCATTCCTTTCATAGTATTCTCTAATTACATTCCAAGAGGTCACAAACACACACACACACACACACACACACACACACACACACACACACACACACACACACATATACCAAGTTCTGTAAAATAGAGCATATATTCACATGTATCCATAAATTAGGGCAAAATATATACCTGAACGCAAAAATACACTATAGTCTGTAGTGAGTCACTATAAATTTCATAATGAAATAGTGTTTGCTTAGACTTAGATACCCTCCTCACTGACCTCACTCACTCCAAACCTAACCTCAGCAAAGCAAGGACTTCAAAAGCTGAATGAGGGCAAGAAACTGGCATACTTTAACAATGACTCTTTGATCACTATCAGGCCACCCCATCAGCTGGGGATCTATTCAGAGAGTCCTGAGATTCCCAAATAGATATGATGGGGCTAGACCTCGAATAAATCCCTCTCCCCATTGTTACTTGTCATCTCTATCAGGAACAACACAACAGACTCCTTTGTGGGCCCCCATAGGACCTTGCTCTCAACTTGGATCAACAATGGTAGAGAATGTTCCATCCTCCAAAGGGAGGATGGACAATATACTCTATGCTACAGCTGAGGAAGATGGGTCATGATATTGGGGAAGCTTGGAACATTCCTACTTATGACCACAGAATGTGAGCTCAGATCTACAGGGATGCAGAGGTCACATAGGCTCCTAAGCTGAATATGGGCCCCAGATCAGATCAAATTGATGGGGTTTACAGTCAACAATATGTATACACCTTTCCCATATTGGGGAGCTACTCTCTTTCCTGATTCAGCTTTCTGGTCTTTCTTCCAGCCATGACAATAATTAGGATTCACCTGCATGTCAGGTTTCAGGCTCAGGGAAAAACAAAGAAAAACTAGTATAGCCACAGGCCCACTGGAATATAACTAAAATATGCCTACTGGCTATCTACAAAATGGAGGACCCCCCAACTCTTCATCTGTACTATTCCAGCCTTTAGGTCCATGATTAGTTAACAATTAGTTTGGCTTTGGATGTTAACTCTCTTTTCAGCCACCAGGTTCCAGATGCTAGCATGATGCTGACCAGACTTCCCTGGACAGAGAACCCCACCAATGTGTCCTAGAGCTCTAATTCCCCAGAGCTCTTTCCCAATAGGGAAAGAGAGAAACAGGCTTGGAGTATGGATCAACCTGTGAATGCCCATGTTCAGCAAGGAAGCAATTACAGAAGCGAGACCTCCCACCGTCTGCATCCCACAATGACCTTGGGTCCCTACTCCCAGAGGGTTATAATATAGGAAAGCTATCAAGGGAGGGGATGAGATATGGAGTTCTGGTGGTGGGAATTGTGTGGAGTTGTACCCCTCTTGTTCAATGGTTTATTCAATGTTTCCTTTTTATAAATAAAAAAAATTAAAAAAGGGAGTTGGGCGGTAGTGCAGTGGGTTATGCACACATGATTCAAAGGGCATGGACTGGCCTAAGGATGCCGGTTGGAGCCCCGGCTCCCCACCTGCAGGGGAGTCACTTCACAGGCGGTGAAGCAGGTCTGCAGGTGCCTGTATTTCACTCACCCTCTCTGTCTTCCCCTCCTTCTCTATACCTTTCTGTCCTATCCAACAACTATGACATCAGTAACAACAATAGTAACTACAACAATAAAACAAGGGAAACAAAAGGGAATGAATAAATAAATAAATAAATATTTTTTAAAAATTAAAAGAATAGGGAATCTTCCAGTGGAGGAGCTGGTGTACAGAACTCTGGTGCTGGGAATTATATGGAATTGTACACTCTTATCCATCCCACAATCTAATTGATCATTATTAGATCACTAATAATAAAGAATAATAAACACCCAAAGAAAAACATTCTTTGAAGAGTCACGAAATCAAACACTTAAAGACTTAGAATCTCTAGAGAGGCACTGGTCAGTTTGGTAACCATTATCTGGCTATATCTTCTTACTGAGTGCTGGAAATGTGGCTATAACTGCATACTGAAATGTTAATGTTTTAGAGATACTAATATACTAAGTAAAATAAAACTATTAAGTCAAATAGATTATATCCTGACAAATTAAATCAAATAAAATTTCCTATCAAATAAAAAATAAATAAAAGAGATATCACCCAGTACCAACATTTCCACCATCACCCACTGGGATGCAAATACTTCCCCTCCCTCCCCAGCTCTTCCTCCCACTGAGGCCTTTGCTTTTTGTAATAATCTACACCCAGTCCAATTGCTTCTTGCAATAATCCACACCTAGTTCTGCCTTTTTAAAAAATATATTGATTTGTTCCCTTTTGTTGCTCTTGTTTTCTTGTTGTAGGTACTACCGTTGTTATAGATGTTGTAGTTGTTGGATAGGACAGAGAGAAATGGAGAGATGAGGGGAAGACAGAGAGGGGAAGAGAAAGATAGACACCTGCATACCTGCTTCACCACCTGTGATGTGCTTCTCCTGCAGGTAGGGGAGCCAGGGGCTCAAACCGGGACATTATGCTGGTCCTTGTGCTTTGCACCACCTGCACTTAACCCGCTGTACTACCACCCGACTCTCCACCAATTCTAGAAGGTCTTAAGTACCATCTAGAAGAGGTGGGGGTGGTTTTGCCTATAGTTATATGATCTTGTAAACCATTATTCTTTCACTAGTTCAAGCTTTAAAAAAAAAAAAAAGGTGGGTTATAGTGAAAGCACTGTTGCTCTGTGAAAGAAAGCCGGACTTACCCTGCTGAATGATGAGGCTTCTCTGGTTTCAGCTGAAGATTTGTCCAGCCAACCCTGGACACACCTGGGAGGTCACAAGAAAACTTTCAGGGAGCTGGTAGAACTGAACTATCACGTCCGGGGGCCACAGCTCAGGACCCTCTTTTATTCAAATATTTAAACTTTATCATCTTATTTTGTAAATACACTTTTGCATATATACATGAACAAACTAATAATTTACTTCATTCCCCAAATACAACAATTCACATTTGGAATGTTACTATTTCTGTACAAATAACTATCAAATGCATTTTGCATCTGGTCCTTTCTACTCCCTTCAGTCCTTTAAAGTCTCATTTAGTATCCCTCAAAACAGTTCTACATTATAAGTAAAAAACTGGTTTTCCCTTTTGACCCTTGTTGTTTATCATTGTTGTTACTATTGTTGTTACTGGTGTCATCGTTTTTGGATAGGACAGAGAGAAATGGAGAGAAGCGGGGAAGAGAGAGGGGCAGAGAAAGATAGACACCTGCAGACCTGCTTCACTCACCATCTGTGAAGGGACGCCCCTGCAGGGGTGGAGCAGGTGCTCGAACCAGGATCATTATGCTGGTTCTTGTGTTTAGGGCCAGGTGGGCTTTAACCTGCTGCACTATCGCTGGGCGGGGAGGAAGCTCAGTGGCTGCCTCTGTCTCCTCTTCCCTCTAGAGTTCTCTGTCCTCTTGTGAACATTCCCAAGAGGGGCACATTCCCAAGAGGGGGACACAGCAATCTTAGGAAGAGGCCTGCAGGGCCTCTTTCTCGCGGTCCACACAGCTAAGAAAACCTGGGGAGCCCTGCTGAGGCTCCACACAGCTAAGAAGGCCCGGGTAGCCCTGCAGAGGCTCCACACAACTAAGAAGGCCCAGGGAGCCCTGTAGAGGCATGGCACTTTTGTGACTCCCTGACAGCCAGGCACTCTGGGGGCGGGGTCTCGCTCCTGCTCCTCCTCTGCCCTGACTGGCTGTCTGAGCAGAGCTGGCTGCGGGGCATCTGATTGGCTCCATGGAACCGCCTGCGCCCTCCTAATTGGCTGCTGCCTCAAGGGCTGCTGGGAAGACACACTCCGAAGACAGGCAGCAGAGATAGACGGGCTTCGAAGGTGTGTGGTCGTCCTCCCTCCTCAGATGGGAGCAGAGCTGGCTTCCATGTGTAGCCCCCAGTGTGTGTGCTGTGCATGGAGGGTTTTCCAGGAGCGGTCAGGGCTTCAGCTCCCTGACTGGCTGCAGCATGGTGTGGTCTGTGGGGGACACCTGAGCAGGTGAGCAACCCTGTGGGGGCAGCTGGGCTGGGCCAACGGCAGGGGAGGGGGGAGGGGAGAGTGGGGGAGGGGAGAGTGGGGGAAGGGAGAGTGGGGCAGGGGAGAGTGGGGCAGGGGAGAGTGGGGCAGGGGAGAGTGGGGCAGGGGAGAGTGGGGCAGGGGTCTGGGGTTCAGTAAGGGGAGAGTGGGCACATGGGCAGGGGATCTGAAGGACATTGAAGGGCAGGAGCGGGAAAGGGGGGCAGATGAGCCGTGGGGCAAGTGAGGGCAGAGTGGGAGCTCAGGATCTCTCAGGGGAGCGTGGGGAGCAGGGCAGGTGAGCTGAAGCAGCAGCAGGAAGGAGCAGCTGTAGCAGGCAGTGAATAAGAACCTGTAAGCTTCTTTTAAACTATTTTTATTTATAAAAAAGGAAACTAACAAAACCATAGGATAAGAGGGGTACAACACCACACAGTTTCTACCACCAGAACCCTGTATCCCATCCCCTCCCCTGAGGACTTCACTGTTCCCATGACATATTATGACATATTATTTTTTTTATAGAAGGTGAGGGATAAAAAGGGAGAGGTGATCAGGAGGGGAAAGGGGAAAGATGAGAGAGTGAAAGAGAGAGAGAGAAGGAACAACAACTGCAGCATTTTTCTACTGCTGTTCAAGCTTCCCTCTCTACAAGTGGGAACTGGAGCCTTGCTCCCAAGTCCTTACTCATGGTGATGAGTGTGCGCTAATGGCTAAGCTGCCACCTGGGCCTGATTTGTATGTTCTCAAAAACTGTTTTTCTTATTTTTTTTATTTACACGTAGTATAGCAGTAAAGCATTTTATTCAGGTGTTTGAATTTGTTATGTAACTACAGTAGTTTACACATGGGCTTATTTTACATACAGAGGATTCCTAATGTTGGTTCAGCAACTCAAAAATGTCAAAATAAAGTTTTCTGCAATTTCTTGACATTCTCCTCTGAGGATCAATCACAAACTTTGGGCATAAGTATGTGAACTAGAGATTGAATATGAAATGAATTTTTGTGCCACTTAATCTATAGTTTCTGAGATAAAAAAATGTTATTTTCCCGAGATGATTGGGAATCTATAAGACAACAGGATCTATAAATTGAATGTATTAATACGAATTCTATTTCCACTCCAGAATAACACTTTTCTTTTCTTTTTTTTTTAAATTTTTTATTTAAGAAAGGATTAGTGAACAAAAGCATAAGGTAGGAGGGGTACAACTCCACACAATTCCCAACACCCAATCCCTATAACCCACCCCCTCCCCTGATAGCTTTCCCATTCTCTATCCCTCTGGGAGCATGGACCCAGGGTCGCTGAGGGTTGCAGAAGGTAGAAGGTCTGGCTTCTGTAATTGCTTCCCCGCTGAACATGGGCGTTGACTGGTCGGTCCATACCCCAGTCTGCCTCTCTCTTTCCCTAGTAGGGTGTGACTCTGGGGAAGCTGAGCTCCAGGAAACATTGGTGGGGTCTTCAATCCAGGGAAGCCTAGCCAGCATCCTGGTGGCATCTGGAACCTGGTGATTGAAAAGAGAGTTAACATATGAAGCCAAACAATTTGTTGAGCAATCATGGATCCCAAGCTTGGAATAGTGGAGAGGAAGTGTTAGGGAGGTACTCACTGCAAACTCTAGTGTAGTCCTGCTTTCAGGTATATATTTTGCAGTAGTTTATGGATACGTGTGCACTTAAGCTCTCTCTCACAGAAACTGGTGTATATCTAGGTTATGGGACTTTGTTAGAAAGTGAACTACCTGAGATGAAATTAGAGTGTACTATTAAAGGAAAGGTCTCACCCGAGTAATGAAGCTGAAGGGTTGTCATTCCACACGTGAAGTCTCTGGATACATTCTGAGGTGAAGTATGTTGAGGTAGCAATCGTTGCTTTGGTTAGGTTGTGATCGGCAGATGCAATGTTATTTGGTTTGGATTGGGAGATGCATACGGGAAAGTGGGCCCTATCCAAGGGTTCCAGGACTGGGGGAAGTAGGGGCTCTATAGTGAAGATGTGAGGTTCCTGCTGTCTTAGGGTTCAAAAAGACACTCAATAGTTAATATTATCATCACATTATTTGTTAATTGGGTTAACTTTGAAAAGTCCCTTTGTTATGGTTTGCTGGACAGTACCCAGTATCTTGTATATAGCTGTGCTATTGGAAGCTTCTAATCTACTTGGTCTAGGCTTTTGAGAGAGTCCGCATATCAAATACATAGCCTATATATTAAAAAGATTCAGTTTGTGTTTTGAGAAACTTTGAGACATACAATTGATTTTCCCACTCTCATATTAATTAACTGCTGATTTATATGTCTACATTTTGCTAGGAGTGTACATAAACACCATTCCCACCACCAAAGGACTGTGACCCATCCCTCCCGCCCACTCCCACCCCGCACTGGCCCAGGAAGCTACATGCCTACCACTCACCACTGGGTTTTTACTTTGGTGCCTTACTTACAATTTGATCAGGTCCTGCTTTTAGTTTCCCTTTCAGATCTTCTTAGTCAGCTTCTGTTGATGAGTGGGATCATCCCATACTCATCTTTATCTTTCTGACTTAGTTCACTTAACATAATTCCTTCTAGCTCTGTCCAAGATGGGTCAGAGAAAGTGGGTTCATTGTTCTTGATAGCTGCATAGTATTCCATTGTGTATATATACCACAGCTTTCTCAGCCACTCATCTGTTGTTGGGCACCTGGGTTGCTTCCAGGTTTTAGCTATTATGAATTGTGCTGCTATGAACATAGGAGTACACACCTCTTTTTGGTTGGGTGTTATGGAGTCCTTGGGGTATAACCCCAGGAGAGGAATTATTGGGTCATATGGAAGGTCCATGTCTAGCCTTCTGAGAGTTTTCCAGACTGCTCTCCACAGAGGCTGTACCAATTTACATTCCCACCAGCAATGTAAAAGGGTTCCTCTGTCCCCACATCCTCTCCAGCATTTGTTGCTGCTGTCCTTTTTGATGTATGCCTTTCTTACAGGAGTGAGGTGGTATCTTAGTGTTGTCTTGATTTGCATTTCTCTGATAATCAGTGACCTAGAGCAGTTTTTCATATGTTTGTTGGCCTTTTGGATCTCCTCTGTGGTGAATATATTGTTCATTTCCTCTGCCCATTTTTGGATGGGGTCATTTGCTTTTTTGCGGCTAAGTTTGCTGAGCTCTTTATATATTTTGGTGATTAGTTTCTTGTCTGATGTCTGGCATGTGAAGATCTTCTCCCATTCTGTGAGGGGTCTCTCTGTTTGTTTAATAGTTTCTTTGGATGTGCAGAAGCTTTTCAATTTGATGTAGTCCCATTGGTTTGTTTCTGCTTTGGTCTTCCTTGCAATTGGGTTTGATTCATCAAAGATGTCCTTGAGATGTATGTGGGAAAGTGTTTTACCAATGTTTTCCTCTAAGTATTTGATTGTTTCTGGTCTGACAACTAGGTCTTTGATCCATTTGGAGTTGATTTTTGTTTCTGGTGAGATAAAGTGGTTCAATTTCATTCTTCTGCATGTTTCAACCCAGTTTTCCCAGCACCATTTATTGAAGAGAGCCTCCTTTTTCCATTTAATCCTTTGGGGCCCCTTATCAAAGATTAGATGCCCATAGGTGTTGGGATTTACTTCTGGGCTTTCAATTTTGTTCCACTGGTCTGTATGCCTATTTTTGTTCCAGTACCATGCTGTTTTGATGATGATGGCTTTATAATATAGTTTAAGGTCTGGGAGTGTGATGCCTCCATTTCTGTTTCTTTTCCTTAAGATGGTTTTGGCAATTCTAGGTGTTTTCAGGTTCCAGATAAATGATTGTAGTTTTTTGTTCTATTCTCTTAAAGAAGCCTGGTGGAACTTTGATGGGCATTGCATTAAATTTGTATATGGCTCTGGGGAGAATATTCATTTTGATGATATTTATTCTTCCAATCCATGAGCATGGGATATCTTTCCATTTCTTGGTATCAGTTTCTATCTCCTTGAGTAGCGACTCATAGTTTTCAGTATACAAGTCTTTCACTTCTTTGGTCAACTTTATTCCTAGGTATTTGATTGATTTTGCTGAAACAGTAAATGGGAGTGATTTCTGGATGTCTTCTTCTTCAGATTTAGTGTTTGCATAAAGAAATGCCACTGATTTTTGTACATTGATTTTGTAACCTGATACCTTGCTATATTGCCTAACAACTTCCAGTAATTTTCTACTGGATTCTTTAGGTCTTTCTATGTATACTATCATATCATCTGCAAATAGTGAGAGCTTGACTTCTTCCCTTCCAATCTGTATCCCTTTGATTTCTTTCTCTTGCCTGATTGCTATGGCAAGAACTTCCAATACTATGTTGAAGAGTAACGGTGACAGTGGACAGCCCTGTCTAGTCCCCGATCTGAGGGGGAATGCTTTCAGCTTCTCTCCATTGAGTATGATGTTGGCTGTAGGTTTGCTATATATAGACTCCACTATCTTGAGGAATTTCCCATCTATTCCCATTTTCTGTAGAGTTTTGAGCATGAATGGGTGTTGGATTTTGTCAAAGGCTTTCTCTGCATCTATTGAGATAATCATGTGGTTTATGGCTTTGCTTTTATTGATGTGATGAATGACATTGATTGATTTACGGATGTTGAACCAGCCTTGCATTCCTGGGATGAATCCCACTTGGTCATGATGAACAATCTTTTTGATGTGTTGCTGTATCCGGTTGGCCAAGATCTTGTTTAATATTTTGGCATCTATGTTCATCAGAGATATTGGTCTGTAGTTTTCCTTTTTTGTTCTGTCCCTATCAGCTTTTGGTATCAGGGTGATGTTGGCTTCATAAAAGGTGGAAGGGAGTATTCCTGTTTCTTCAATCTTGTGGAATAGCTTAAGAAGTATGGGTATTAACTGTTTCCTGAAAGTTTTGTAGAATTCGTTTGTGAAGCCATCTGGTCCAGGACTTTTGTTGTTGGGGAGATTCTTAATAACGGTTTCAATTTCTTTGTCTGTGATTGGTGCATTTAGATTTTGTAGTTCTTCTTGGTTCAGTTTTGGAAGTGCATAGGTTTCTAGGAATTGTTCCATTTCTTCCAGATTCTCTAGCTTGGTGGCATATAGTTCTTTATAGAAGTTTCGCAGAATTCTCTGGATTTCTGTGGTGTCAGTTGTGATATCTCTTGCATCGTTTACAATTCTATTAATTTGAGTCTTCTCTCTTTTTTGTTTGGTGAGTCTGGCCAGGGGTTTGTCAATTTTGTTTAATCTTTCAAAGAACCAACATTTGGCTTCATTGATCTTTTGTATGGTTCTTTTATTTTCGATGTTGTTTATTTCTGCTCTAACTTTAGTGATTTCTGTCCTTTTGGTTGCTTTAGGGTTCCTTTGTTCCTCTTCCTCTAAGTCCTTGAGGTGTGTAGTAAGGTCGTTCATTTGGGCTTCTTCTTGGTGTTTAATATGTGATTGTATGGCTATAAGTTTCCCTCTCAGTACTGCTTTCGCTGTGTCCCAAATATTTTGATAGGTTGTGTCTTCATTTTCATTAGTTTCCAGGAACATTTGAATTTCCTGTTTGAGTGAGTCTCTGACCCAGTGGTTCTTAAGGAGCATGTTGTTTAGTTTCCAAATTCTATGTCTTTTAATAATTTTCCGTTTGTTGTTAAAAGTTAGTTTTACTCCACTGTGGTCTGAGAAGATACTTGGGATGATTTCAATGCTCTTGAATTTATTGATGCTGTCTTTGTGGCCTAACATGTGGTCTATCCTTGAGTATGTGTTATGTGGATTTGAAAAGAAGGTGTATTCCAGTTTTTTGGGGTGGAGGAGTCTGAAAATGTCCAGGAGGTCTAGTCTGTCAATCTCTTCATTCAATTCTCTTGTATCTTTATTGGTTCTCTGCTTTGTTGATCTGTCTAAGTGTGAGAGTGGGGTATTGAAGTCTCCCACTATTATTGTATTACTATTGATGTATTTTTGAAATTCTTTCAGTAGGTGTTTAATGTATTTAGATGGTCCCTCGTTGGGTGCATAGATGTTAATAATTGTTAAGTCTTCTTGGCTGATTGATCCTCTAATCATTATGTAATGTCCTTGCCTATCTTTTATTACTTTATTTAATTTAAAATCTATCGTGTCTGAGATGAGAATGGCTGTTCCTGCCCTTTTTTGTGGACCGTTAGCCTGTATGATAGTTTTCCATCCTTTCACTTTAAGTCTGTGTTTATCTTGTTGTGACAGATGGGATTCTTGCAAGCAGCATATGGTTGGTTTATGTTTTCTGATCCATCCCCCCACCCTGTGCCTTTTGATGGGTGAGTTTAATCCATTGACATTTATTGATATTATGGATTTAATGTATTGTAGTGCCATTGTTCTAAAAAACGATTTGTTTACTCTGATATATTACAAGTATTATAGTGATGTTCTTGTTTATAAGAGGTCTTTTAGTACCTCTTTCAGGAACGGCTTGGTAATAGTTGCCTCCTTTAACTGTTGTTTGTCTAAGAAGGTTTTGATCCCTCCATCTAGCTTGAATGAAAGTCTAGCAGGATATATTATCCTTGGTTGAAACCCTTTTTCATTCAGGGCTCGATAGATATCTTGCCACTCCCTTCTGGCTTTTAGAGTTTGAGTGGAGAAATCTGCAGAAAGTCTTATGGGTTTTCCCCTGTATGTGACTTTTTGTTTCTCTCTTGCAGCCTTTAGGATCCTTTCTTTATCCTTACTTCTTCTCATTGTGACTATGATGTGTCTTGGTGTTTTCAGGTCTGGGTTGATTCTGTTTGGTACTCTCTGGGCCTCTTGCACCTTGATATCCTTTCTGTTATTCAGGTCTGGGAAATTTTCTTGTATTATTTCCTCTAGAATGTTTGCTTCCCCTTCCTCTCTTTCTTCCTCTGGCAGGCCAATTATACGAATGTTACTTCTTTTGAGATCATCCCATATGTCTCTGTTGTTGTTTTCAGTGTCTCTCAATCTCTTTTTAAGCTCTTTCACCTCTTTCTTAGTTTTCTCTAACTCATCCTCTGTCTGACTAATTCTGTTTTCTGCTTCTGTTAGTCTGCTTTCCCTTGCCTCAGCTTCTTTCTTCATTACAGCTATTTCAGCTTTCAGTTCTCTAATTGTCTCAAGATAATCAGTATTTTCCTTGGGTGTCTCAACTGTTGTTTCCCTAATACTGCCATTCCTTTCCTCCAATGTTGTTTTCATTTCTGTGATTAATAAGTTTATTATTGCTTGCATACTTTTCTTATCTATGGTTACTTCTGATTGATTTATGGTTTCTTCTGGGCTCTTGTCTTCATTCATTGGGGTAGCAGTTTTATTTGTTTTTAATCTACCCATTTTTTTAATTTATGTGTTTCTCTCTCTCTTTTTTTTTTAATGCTCTATTGTTCCTCAGTTATTGTGTTTTGAGCACAAGTAGAACTGTACTAAATACCTTTATGACAATTTCACTCACCAACCTCCGGAATTACAGTAGCAACTGAAGTAAGTATTGAAGGAGTTTAATCGTTACCAGTTAGCCAAAAAATTTCTCCAGTCCATGAAAAAATAGTAACCAAATCCCAGTGAAGAAAGAGAAAAGAAAGAGAGGATAGCAAGAATAGACAGTTATGCAAATCTACTATCCAGTGTATATTCTAGGGGTAACAAGAGTGTAAAGGGAACTAGAGCAGAGATACACACATAGAAAGTCCACTCTGGGTCAGATTTCTTCCCCAAAGTAATTCACAAATTCAGAAAGGCAAAGAAGAAAGAAGTGTATGACAAGATAAAAAAATAATAATAATAAAAAATAAAAAAAGAGATAGAGAGAGATAAGAGAGAGAAAAGGGAGAATATAAGAAGAAGGGCTGTAATTAAAGAGCAGTGCGAGGAACTTCCCAAATGTGTATCAGTGAGTTTAAAAAAAAAAAAAAACCCTGTTTGGTGGTATGGGGGTATCCTGCTAGTAGCTGGTCCCAGGCACTGCTTATGGTGGGGGGGGGGGGCGGCGGGAAGGATGTATGCTTGAAAATTAAAAGGAAGAAAAAAGAATTTTTTCCCCTACTCTAATTCTTAACCCAAATTAAGTTATAGACACCTCCTTGGTATGACCGCTGTGGCCCCTTATTGGCTGGCCTGCTAAAGGCAGAAAATCCTATTGTTTACACGAGATGTGTCCGGAGCTCAAAGGCTAGCCGCTTCTCCGTCGTCCGCCATCTTCTGGGAAACCCCCCCCTCCAGACTTTTTTAAAGGATTTCTCAAAAATGAAAACTAGCTCCAAATCCTTTGATCCAATGAGAGCTATACTCAAGAAGTCTTTGGATCTGCTCTCAGGGTCGCGGTGGACCCTGGATTCTCCCAAGAGCAAGCCCCCGAGCTAAAGTGCTCTCTCTGGGTCCTCTGCCCGCTGCGCTCTGCAACCGGCGGAGGAGCCGCCTTCCTGGGCGGGCGGAGGACAATGCCCGGCGCACTCTCCTTGCCCGGCGCCCTGGGAATTCTGGAGCCCCGCTAGTCCGTGTCACCTTTACTCTAATTCTTAACCCAAATTAAATTGTACCCACTTTTTGGTGTCACCCCTTATTAACTGGCCTGCTAAAGGCAGAAAATCCTACCGTTGCCGACGATGCGGTCAGAGCGCTCGCTGTCAGCAACTTCTCAGGCCGCCATCTTCCTCTCCCTCCGAAACCTCAATAACACTTTTCATAGCTTCTCTTTGGCTCTTCTGTAGATTCTAAACTTCTTTACAGTCTGATAACATTTCCCATTATAAGTCAAATGTGAAAAATAGGTAAAAGCATAACAAACTATGTCGCCTCCCCAACACACACACAAAAAAAAAAAAAAAAGAAAGAAAGAAAGATAGAAAAGAAAAGAAACATTACTGGGAATGTACTTCTCTGAGCCAACATTTTTCACATAAAGAAAGACACAGGGAGAGAGGAAAAGATGTCACAGCACCAAAATTTCCCTCAGTACAGTGGGCATTGAGCCTAAACTTTGGCTGCACATATGGCTAAGCAGGCACACTATCCAGATGAGCTATCTTGCCAGTGCTTCAAAATGTAATCTTCCAAAGATTTTGGCTTCCTGAGATTTGACACGATGGCTTTAGCGCCTCAATCATGTAATCCTAAATTTGATACCTGTCATTTCATGTATCAGAGTGATCCTCTGGATCTTTCTCTCATTCCCATCTCATTAGTTCATAAAAACTAAGAATTAAAAAAAGAAATACAGTGTACCTATTTGTATCTTTTAATAATATATAGTTTTGAATATTTTTCATTTACCAAAGAATGAGAGATACTATAGAAACAATCTAGAACTATGTGCTCTGTGATTTGAGTCCTATTATTTTAGAAACTTCTAGACAATAGTGACAGGTTTAGATATAGTCATTATATCAGAATACATAAAATATTTATGTGCAAGTAAACAAGATTGGATTATAGCTACATGCTTATTCTTCCTTTGAAAATGAAACTTGTTGGCATCTTTAGCACTAAACAGTGCTCAATGCTATCTTAGTCTTCTGTTTAAGTTTTAGAACAGTGAATCTTACGGTAATTGCATATTACATCTACATGCTTCAGATGAGTTTATAATGGCTATTATCATCAAAATGAATAGGAAAACAATTAACTATGATTAGCCTTTTTATGTGAAGAGTTACCCCCTTATTTTGGTGTTCAGTTTGCAATTTAGAACTAGCAATGCTTTGAATAATTTAATTTATTTTTGTATTTCAGTAGTGGAAAAACAAAGCAATTCTTACCTTACGCATTTCTATAAAAAGTAGAAAATGCAGCTCTGGTTATTAAAATATAAAGCCTGTTACCTTAACTAGTTTTCTAAAAAGCAGAACAAGAGACCAAAAGAAATGTAATCTTTCCCTAATGTTGAACCTGAGTCAACTTTAAATAATTACTATTAAATTTATTATTGCATTTATATTCTCCATGTGATTATCATTGTCATAGGTCCCTTCTAAAAGTAAATATTTTTTTAGTAAGAGAACAAAGACATGTATTGTTAAGTACACATTAGTGATTGGGTGAAATTTAATAGCATTTCCTATTTGTAATATTGAGGTAGTGTTTGTTATTTTCAATTTCAGATATGTTTGTTTTTTTCAATTTTTGTTTTAACTAGGGCATTGCACAGCTCTGCCTTATGGTGATTTTAGGGTTTGAGCTTAGAACCTCAGAGTCACAGGTAAGAGTGTCTCTTTGCATAGCCATTATACTAACTTCCCTAGTGTATAAGTATGTTTTAAATATTTTATAGAAATATTGTTCTCTTTATCACACACATTTACAAATGTTATGGGAAAAATGAAGGAGCATTTAAAATTACAACTTCTTGTTAACTACATGCAGATTCCTTTTGTTGTTGCTGCTGAAAAACTGAACACTGACTGCTTATCTGTTAGATGCATTTGATTCCTCTAAGTGATGACTGGGAGGCAACAGTTGAGGGACTCCATGAGTCATGTCTGAATTTTCCAGACAGTAATTGTGCAGCCTATTCACTCACTTGTTAAGGAGAATTTTAAGTCCTTGCATAGCAGACATTCTGCTCTGTGTTAACCTGTATAACTTGGAGAGCTGCCAGTGGCTGTAACTAGAGTAACCTCTTAGGAAACAGTAGTCTGTGATGGGTGACTCTAAATTAAAGAGCTAAAGAAATTTCTGTCTCTCCTGCTCTCTTCACCTCCTGTGTTGTGTGTGTGTATGTATAAGGGTGGAAGCAACTTCTCTCCCTACCCTAATGGAAAAGTAAAAGCAAATATAGTATAGTGACTGTTTTAAAAAATAAACCCAAGATAGAGAAAATTACATTGGAATGTATGAAACATGATAATAGCTACAATATATTACATGTGGATAAAAACATTTTCTTTCATTATATATTTTTGTTTAGTCTTGATACTATATCCATAGTCTCACATTTGCCTGCTTCTTGCTAGTCCATAGTAAGTAGTTTCAGAAGTAGATTCCTTAAAACACTTCAACATAAATACTATTTCAACAAATATTCAGAGATTAAATATCATTTTCTGGAAGTGGAAATATTTGTCATAATATATTCCTCTGCCTTCTTACTTTGTTAAATTATTTTCTTTTCAGTGCTAGGATAAATTATTATTATTTCATTTTGCTTCAATATTTTTTCTCTTTAAAATTTTTCTTGGGAATCGGGTGGTAGTGCAGCAGGTTAAGGGCATGTGGCGCAAAGCACAAGGACCAGCATAAGGATCCTGGTTTTAGCCCCCGCCTCCCCACCTGCAGGGGAGTCACTTCACAAGCTGAGATGCCTATCTTTCTCTCCCCCTCTCTGTCTTCCCCTGCCCTCTCCATTTCTTTCTATTCTGTTCAACAACAATGACATCAATAATAACTACAACAATAAAACAAGGACAACAAAAAGGGAATAAATAAATATATAAACATTCAAATAATTGCATTTTTTCTTTATTATTATGTACTGTATAGAGACAGGCATTGAGAGCAGAGTGTGAGATAGAGAGGGGGAGAGAGAAAAATCTGCAGCCCTGCTTCACCACTAGTGAAACTTTTCCCCTGAAGGCACTAAACCTGGTTCTTGCGCTATGTAACGTGTGCTCAACCAGGTGCACCACTGCCCAGACCCCTAAGTCTTTATATTTAAAAATGATAGAGATTTTTGAAAAACAATCAGTCTTATTTTTCATGTAAAGAAGTATAGATTAAATACATAACTGATTTAGAATCTACTTGTTTCATTTGACCATCACACAAATAGCCACTAGCTTTATTTTGTTTTATTTTTTGAATTGAAGCAGTGCTAGTTTACAAGACTAAAATTCCATGGCTCTTCAAAATGTAGATGGCAATACAATGCTCAGCATCAAAGTAACAATGTCCCTTTACTACAGTTCTAGTTCACTGAGCCCACTCTCATGTCTACCGCTTATCATTCCCCTCTTGCTAACTGTAGAAATACGGTTAGAGTCTAAGGGAAATATTCAATGTGACATTATTAAACACACAGTATTGTCTAGCATATTTTCATAATTTCTTGTTATGTAACCAAAACTTTACCCATTAGTTAAAAACTCCCAAACTCCAACCCCAGCAATGACCGTTCTGCTCTCTTTTACTACAAATAAATATCATGTCCTTACAATTTACCCATCTTGCTACATATTACTGGATTTTCTTCTTTCTTTTTTATTTAAGAAAGGATTAATTAACAAAACCATAGGGTAAGAGGGGTACAATTCCACACAATTCCCACCACCCAATCTCCATATCCCACCTCCTCCCCTGATAGCTTTCCCATTCTCTATCCCTCTGGGAGCATGGACCCAGGGTCATTGTGGGTTGCAGAAGGTAGAAGGTCTGGCTTATGTAATTGCTTCCCTGCTGAACATGGGCATTGACTGGTCTTCTTTCTTAAGAATGAAAAATATTCCAGTGTATGTAGACACTATACTTTCTTTATCAGATACTTGGGTTGCTTTCATATCATGATTATTGAGAAGATAGTTGTGGTGAACAAGAGACTGAAACCTCTTGGATAGCACAAACTCACAGCCTGTTTCTATTTTCCCTAGCCATAATCACTGATGTGATGTGGGACTCGTTTTTTATTTGAGTCATTTATTTTTTTCTTTTCCAGTATCACTTTATTGAGGAAATGTTGAATTGCAGGTTGTTTTTTTTATTGTTGTTGCTGCTGCTGCTACTTCTGCTGTTGTTATGGTTGTCACAAGTATGCATTTCCACATT